>NC_141342.1:13589090-13829090 GCF_037954235.1 Aulostomus chinensis | reverse complement strand
TTAACCTATTCTATTAGTTACAATAATACACGACTGTGGTTAGAAATTCAAAGTCTTACTGTAAATGCTCTTGTGCTGAGGAAAATATGCTAAAAATATACCTCAGATCCTTGTTTTGGGCAGTAAAAGCGCAGCAGCTAATACACGTTATCTGTAGATGCTCCTGTGACAGGTGTCATTCTGTTACTGTCAAAATGACTGAATGGAATATATTCGAAAAAGCTTCAGAATGTACGGAAAGGTTAAGCTGTCATGCAGAAAAGCGCAGATTGACTGGCTAATTGTATTAAATGCCCTTTTAACGGCATTTCAGTTCAACCGAACTATGCTGGTGTTAGCATACAAGGTTATTAGCATAACCAGCTTTCGTTACAGTCGTAAGGCGATACGAGAAAGGAAATGTTTAGCCTGACATGCAGGAGATAATACATGCTGCAAATAAAAAAAGGACTGCAATGAATACATATAAAACTTCGACTGACATATCGTAGGGACATTGCTTTCTTTTTCTGGCTAAGCTACTGTTGATAAGAGAGGCGTCAGCTAGCTGTAAGTTGAGTCAGCTAATACCTCAGCTAGGGCAGCTAGCATCTAAGATCGCGGAAAACTACGTAGTCATGAGAACTGTAGTATCTTCACCCACCGAGTGTGAAAATCCCATGTGCAGTTCCATTTGCTCACAACTGGGATACAAATGAACTTTGAGCTTGCTTCCCAGCCAGCTGATCGCCCCAACAAGTCCTTCAGATGTGACACATCAACAAATATGGCCACTGCGGGGGGAAGAGAGTGATCATGTTAGCCAATGGCTGCCCAGAAACGAGAGACGTCCTCTGACGTTTACATCAGGCAGGTGCCTCGATACATTTTTCTAGAAAATTAAATATCATACCAAAATGTACAGTATATATATTTATATACACCACTCTATATTCATCTCCACTGCCACAAAAAAAACTGCTAAAAAAATAAAAATGAAATAATTAAAGGTAAAGTACAATGTGATGCAAAGCCATCAAAATGGCATTCTTGCTTATAAGGGACACTTAAGTAACACTTGGAAAAATAAAATGTCTTTCAGATTCCTTATTTGTAACATTCAGTTCATATTTTATATAATGCTTGGTTTTAAAGTTTAACAGCTTGGTGAAGGGTGATTTCGGTTCAGGATATTTTTTTATTGCAGTTTAAGACAAATGGGATGAATTGAGAAGTCGCTTTTTTAATATAAAAGAAGAGAGGAAAAATCGCACCCGCTGCTAGGAAATCAAATTACAGTATGTACATATTTTAGAAAACAGTCTCTCACTGCCCACCACTGCACTTATTCAAAAGAATCGTGAAATATCAACATAGAACAAAAGTGGACCGTCTTTCGTGGCAGAGCGGGACAGAAATCCTCACGACCTCTTGACGCATACGAAATGAAGCTACTGCGCATGTGCAACACTTTAAACTTCTCAGTCTACACGTGCGCCAGGTAATTATCGGCAACGAAGCGGTGAAATATTTACATATAATAGATAATAGATATATTGTTGTTTATATTGATATTTTCTTGTCTTGTTGACGATTATTTTTGGTGGTTACAGTATTTTTTTCTGTCTCAAATTGATATTTGCTTTCTGGCATTAGCTTGATATTTGCTGACTAATTGCCATTCAGGCTGAGTGCAACGCGCTTTGTCAATCATCATCCGCGGTAAAATTCAGTTCTTTTTCTAAGTCTTAAACAAGACTTGGCATGTCAACGTGTATGTATATATTTCAGCAGTGTAACTGGACACTTTTTGGTGATATTATCAGTTGCCGCCATGAACGAGTCATTTGCTCCCAGCCCAGTGCGGCCCAACTTGCCCTTGCGGAAACCATCATCGAGTCCACTGTCTTGTGCACCGCTACGTCTCAGCGTACCGGCCGCTTTAGGCGGCCACGGAGATGGTAAGGAAGTACCAGGTGGTTCTACAGTGCTAGGCACAGATCTGTCGGTCGTTTATATATTCAAGACAAACAGCAACATTATGGTTTTTATTAGTTAAGTTTGCGACTAAGTGACGTGTCTCTCTTCCTTAAAGGTCCTATAAACTCACCAGTCAGTAAGGATCCTTCCGCTGTATGTATCTTAATATAGTTCTATACTCATTCTTGTATTGGTATTGAATCCTAGCCCTCAGGGTTTTACTGTCCTCACAGGTTATAGGGTCCCCGCCGCCAGCACTGACTGTTTACTTCTGCAACTTCTGTGGTCAGCAAGGTAACATTGTTGCTATTGAAGTCACATTTTATGAATGGCTGATAAGTGACATTTGAAGTATTATGTATCATTGAGCTGTTATTCAGTTCACTCCTTGGGACTAGTTTTTCTCTACCTTGTAATATCGTAGCTCTGTACATTGAATACTAGGTCAGCAGGGAACTTGGTGGTTTGAAGGTGAGCTGTGTGAACAAATGTTTATTAGCATTTCAAAGAGTTGCCATAATGAAACATCACATAATACTATGGTAACGAAATTCCAAGCAATTCATTTCAATTTTTGTTGTTGATTGTGTCAGTATGTTCACGTGCAGCTGACACACAGTCTCTTGTTGTGTTGTAATCAACTTCAGTGTAGTTTCTAATTTACAGTCTTAACTTGACAGGGAATTTTCGGTGCAAGCGCTGCAAGACGACTCCTTACTGCTCTGTTGTGTGCCAGACAGAAGACTGGATGGCCCATAGACATATGTGCAAGTCTGTTGAACCGGACCCTGTAAAGTAAGATGGTTCAACCCTGAATGCATTTCCAGTTTCCATCAATCCTTTGCAATGCAAAATATATTTATAGAAACTCAATTATTGACTTCAGCTGTGAATGCACGGTAAAATTATAAATATATTAAGACAGTGATTTGCTAGCCTACAGGGTAGTCCTCATAAAATGCTAAATAAGTAATATGAACTTTTTCCTAGTGCTCTCAAGAGATTAAAAAAATTTGACATTAATTATGATCTGTAATTAATTGATGTCATTAATCTTCTTCATTAATCTCACCTAAAAATTGCTGAGAAAAGCCCTCAACTTGAGGGATTTTCAGTTGAATTCATTACATTATCGTGGCAGATCAAAAGATTGATATATAACAAAGTGGTTTTATAGTCATTATTGTTTTTAACAGACTTGAACAGATGCAGTCTTTCCTGCAAACCTTCAGTTTCCAGTTACCAGGGGGCAAAATATTGCTGTGTCCTTTTGTCAATCTCCAAATAGTTAAGGCTGTTGTTGAACACATCTTGTTTTTCTGAGAATGCTTCAGAATGTAAAAAATAAAATGAAACTTCAGGTCTATATAATGTGCTGTAAGTTAACACATCAAAAAACAGTAAGAACACTTTTTTCTAAACCATAAAAGTATTGAACACTGAGCTTGTTGCGTTTCCTCTGCTTCAGGTAATATAAAATAAATAAAATGGCCATCAATCACAGTGCTGAAAGTTAGCGCATAAAAAAAAATAACAGTGTGCATCATCACAAAAAGAAGTGCTGAATTGACATCAAACAATCACTTTGAGTAGGCTCCAGCTATGCTTACCTCATGCCTCTTATTTCTTCTTCAGCAAGTTACTGCAACGGACCAGCTTGGTCACATTTTCTGGGACCAAGGCTACCCTTTTCTTTTGCACTATGTGGCCTGTGAGGCTAAACAGTCTCTAACAAGGTATGGAGGTTGCCGGGGAGACCAGATACTTGCGTGCCAGGGCTGACAGCTTTTCATAGGCTCCTGAGTGAGCATACCACCTCTGCTGGGGACAGTCATCAATACTGATGCTGGGCTGTAGCAGTAGAGCGCTCTTCCTCTTCTTCTAAGCGGGTTCATCATCCTCTGTGGAGGGCTGCTCTGCTGCTTGGAGCATTCTCTCCAGACAGGTCCACACCTTAATGAATGGATTCACGGGTGGATGAATGAATGGATAGATGGATGGATGGATGAATGAATGAATGACTGTCATTAACTGCAGTAGGCCTAAATTGGACTCATTTGTCCAGCTTATCCTTATAGTCTTTACCTGTTCTCTCTTTTCACTTGGAAGACATTTCAAATCCTTGAAATGTGGATCCAGAGCTGTGGCTACCTGGAACCATGTCTCATTGGCATCAGCTCTCCGTACTGCCAGGTCCCTCTGGAAGGCATTCTTGAACTTCACCATGTAGGCTAGATCCTGGATCATCATCAGTGATGTCCATGACATGGTCCAGATGGTGAAAAGTAGGCAACACTGCAGAGCAGGAGACTTTGCCCTTACCACCCAGCAGTTCAGTCACATACGTGCAGAGGTGGATAAATTAGCAAAATAAACTTTGCTGGATATTTAAAGTGTAACTGATTTCAAATTTAATTGCCCTTAAAGGTAAGTAACTACCTAATGTTAATTCGTTTTTGGATTACTCATGTGAAAGGAGTTTGTGTCATTAAAATGGACAGGTGTTTATTTGGGCTTACCTGCATGATTCAAGTAAGACCTTCAGCCTCTGCAGTGTCCCCCACTCAGCTTCCGTTGGCATGACCAGTCTGTGGTTGTTGTGTTGGTCCGATGTAGCTTGGACAGGCCTTGGTTATGTAGGAGGCTTGAGATCATTGCGAGTGTTGAATTCCACCTGGTCTGTGTATCTTATTTAATTTGCTCGCTCTTTTGTCCAAGTGCTACTTTGTTGCTTGTTAAGTTCTGTGTTACTTGCAGGGCTTTGTTTGAAATGGCCAACAATCTTGCAGCACTATGCAAGTACACCGATAAACCCACTGCCATCAAGGCAGACCGTGATGTTGTGAGTATTGCAGGTAATGTGCTCGTATGGAAGGGCTCTCCTAGCAGCCAGCATATTTGCTGTGCTGTCTGTGCCGATGATGGTTATCTTGTTTCAATTTCCCAGTCATTTGCCACCTTGAGGAAGTGTACGGCACATTTATCAGCAAAGTGCCGGGTGTCTGTTTTCATGACGGTCAGTGCAGTTGAGCTTCGACTCACCATCAGTAAAGTGTCCAGTCACCCCCAAATAGCTGTGGTTGCCACCTGAGGTCTTGTAATCTTGGTTATAGGAACACAGTTGGGCAAATCCTCCAGCAAAATCTCAAGTTTGTTTTTCTTTTTGTCGTTGTACATCTTGCTGATTTTGGTCATCACTGTAGTCCTGCGCGGTGGCTTATCTGATGGGTCATTGGACACAGTTTGCAACACCTCTGTTAACCCCTCGTCTTCCACTGTGGTTATCGGCCTGCACTTCATCGCTATCAACTTGGCAAGAATGTTGGTGAACTTGTCGGTCGCAGACTTGCTCATACACAGGGTGTTCTCCTCAAGTGTAGTTTGGCGAGTAGTTTTGCCATGTCTTGCTAAATTGCTAACATCTTTGCCGCTAATGTTAGCTGTGGCTGCACTCGTGAGTGTGTGCTTTGCGTCGATGTGGTAGGCTAAACTTGAACTGCTTCTGTGGTAAGCAAATTCCCTCATACAAAGAAAGCGTATCACTGTACCTTTATCAATGGCGCCGTTAGGGCATTTCTGAAATGTAAATTTCCTTTCATTGGACCAACCACTCTCACATGCTCCTTCATTTTCACACTTCCTCTCCGCTTCTCACCGCTCCTCACCTTGCCCTCCCAACTACAATGTGAGTCTCTCAGCTTGTGCTCAAAAGCCCAAACACAATGACAGCCAATCAGTGTCCACTTCAGGGTGTGACTGGCCATTGTTTTCCCCTAACTCAAGCACAAGAAGCCCCATGCCTACAAATGGATTTTTTTAAAAAGACAACTCGTATATAGAAACGGTAAAATAAAAATAATTAATTTTGAATTAACTTAATCCAAAAAAACATAATACCCTAAATATGACTGTAATTAATTAATTGCAATTAACGCGATAATTTGAGACCCCTACTATTTCCTCAATCCACAGCGAGACGCCAAAGAAAGCCACTTCTTCCCCAGTGATGAAAGTCAAAGCCAGCCCATTGGAGCTGAAGGTATGTGCATTACTGAAATAATCTTCAAACATAGTGAACACTTGGAGCTCTCGGAAGAGTGAAAATGGTGGTGATTGTTTTATATTCGTTTATTGAAGCCTGCTCAATCATCCACCTCCCAGAGAATCCTTTTGAAGGACTTGCAAATGACTAAGATTGCCAAGTGGGCGGATTTCCAGGTACAACACAGCAACTCACCTTGATGAATTTGGAGTTTTTGCCGTTTTTTTTTTTAAAGAGATTGCTTCTGTAGCAGTGTTCAGTATCTCTTGTAATTGTTCTTAGGCATCAGTTGTAGAATTCTACAACCCCAGTAGGTTTTTCCTCCTGGCCCAAAACCCCGAGGTGCTTGAATCTCTGCAGAGCATCAGCGCTGAGCTTCAGAAGACCTACAATAATGCTTCGGGAGTGACCTATGTGCCCTGTGTAGGGGAGGTTTGCGCCGTACAGTTCTCATTAGATCTGGTGAGCAAACCCTTTTGAGCTATGCATCAAGAGACACAAGTTAGTCTGCACACTATGTCATATGTTGGACCTTTGCCTCTGTTTTGTAGAACTGGTACAGAGGCCTGATCCAGAATGTTGGTGCTAACCAGAAGACGGCTAATGTCCTTTACATTGACTTTGGCAACCAGGAAGAGGCTCCTGTGGAGAGGATCAGACCCCTGGCTGCAAATATTCCATCTTTTTGTCCTTGTGTGAGTGCACATTCAACAGTCTGACACAGTCTGACTGCCAGCAAACGTGATGACACGTGTTCGTTTAACTGTCCCCTCAAGGCAATGGAGTGCCGTGTTGCCGGGGTGAGGCCAGTGGCTGGCGACTGGTCGGGCGAGTGTGATATTGCCATGAGACGGCTACTGGTTGGCAAGACTGTGACTGTTAGGCTGCTGGAAATGACAAAGAACAGCCACACCTATGCTGTGGATATCCTGCTCTCCATGGGTAGGTTCCAAAGAGTTGGAATGGCTGAAATTTTGATGGCTTGAGCCTTTGCCTACCAAAGCATTTTCTTTTATGATGCTAGTATGTATTTTTGATTGTTTGGAAATGCAAGTGCCACATTTTTTTATTTTTAAGTATTGTGAACTGATGTTTTAATCCAAATTGATCAGCCAAACTGAAGCTGTAATTCAGTTGCTTCATGTTTGTCTAGATGTTTTTTAGAAGAATCTTGCTTGATCATCTATAACGGCTAATGGTTTAGTTCAAAAAGTATATTCTAATTCAGTTTTACATTGTATTTGCATTTATTTGCAGGCTTTACAAGAACAGCTTCATCTTAATTTTTTAAGGATGTTTATTTATTTTGGTCTAAGATTTCATGTACACACAAAATCTCTACAAATGAGATTCAACTTTTTTCCCATTGTCCCGTATTAAATACAAAAAAAATTTGAATTCATTATTTTGAATTGCAAATTATATCAAACCTGCATCCAGCAACTGAGATGGTGTGGTAGTGTATCACCATAGCTCTAGTTATTACACTATACACCAGAACAGTGAAAAGATGTCACACTCTTCTCCACCCTTTTTTTTTCCCCCCAGTCACAGTGGGGTAGGGGTGGGCCCATCCATCACATCCTACATGTACAGGTGCTGACTGACAACACTGGAGGAACTCTTGAATCAGACTACGGTGTTTCTTTAATCTGCAAATGTTATGAATTCGTACAGGCTGTTTGTCTGTCTTCTCTCCCTCTGTTCAGTCATTACTCAAGAGAGAGGCCACAGCAAGAACTCTTCCTTGTTCCAACTCTTCTGCTGAGATTTCGTATCACAGCAACCAAAGCAACTCAGCTGAAACAAAGCTGCACCGCTTTAGCACTCCCGCATAGACGTTTTCAGCTGGGAAGAGATGCTCTGGTGGACACAGCCTCTTTGTGGCAGCATGCACAGTGAAAGTATTTTAACAAGTTCAACCCCCTAAGTGGATAACTTTCTTGTGTTTCTTTAGGAAATCATCTGAGTGCTTTCCTCATAGAACATGGTTATGCACAAGCGGAAGTCATCAATGTTGCACCAACTGAGCAAGAAATAAGTAAGGCAGAGGGTTTCTATACATGTGAATATCTTTGGAGCTGTAGAAAGCACCTTCTGTATTTGTTGCCATCTCATTTTTGTCAATGCTTGTGAAGAAAAACTGAAAATACAAGTAGCACTTGAGCCCCAAGTGAGATGAGAAGAGTTTGTGTCCTTTTTGGCTCCCTCAGACGCTATGGTCAGCACATCCTTAGAAAACTTCAAGCGTCACTCCAATGGTAAGGATGACAACACCTGGGCTCAGCCGCCAGAGCCGCTGACACAGGCATTGGGCGACTCCTTCCCTGTCGTGGTCACCCACTTCCAGTCACCCACCGATATCATTGTACAGAAAGTAGATAATGCTGGTAAGTAGCGTTTGTGACACAAAACCTGTGGACAGATCGATTGTTCATTGTTTCTCATTAGAATATCAGTTGATCGACAATCAACGTAAAAGATCTCATTTTGACTGACAGGAGTGATTCAGAAGTTGCAGCTAGAACTGAGGGAACACTGCAGTCAAGGTCCAGCCCCCAAGAACTTCCGACCAGCTCCTGGCACTGTTTGCTGTGCCCAGTTCTCAGGTACAAAAGACTGAAACCACATATATAAACTATTTGCTAAAACACAAGTGGTGCGCTTCTTTTTTTAGTTTAGAGTTTGTATTGCAGATGTGTTCGTGAATCTATCTTCTGGTGGGTGTGTTTTTCTTCCAGAGGACAAGCAGTGGTACCGAGCTAAAGTACTGGCTTATTCAGCGGATCAGCGGGTCTGTGTGGGTTATCTGGACTTTGGCAACTCAGAGGAGGTGGATCTGGGTGACTTGCTGCCCATCAGCACATCACTATTGGCACTGCCCATGCAGGCTGTTCCTTGTGGGCTAGCAGGTAAACTTTCACTTTACAGCACACTCAAATTATGAGAACATTGCTGTCGTATGTGTCGCGGCTGTATGTGTTTGCTTTCAGCACATACATTGATTTGCTCTTTATTAAAAAGGCCGTATCTGTGAAGTTTTTTGTTTGTTTGTTTTAAACTCACATCTCTATGCCTTTCCATCAAGTTATCAGTCATTATGATCCCTCCAGGGGTTAATCCTGTTGGAGAGAGCTGGTCAGAGGAGTGCCTACAGGCTCTGCAGCGAAGGGTATCCAACAGAATACTACATGCTCTGATCCAGGGAGCACATGATGGAAAGGCCTTGGTGATCATGACTGATGAGGCCAGTGACCCTCAGGCCAATATAGCCGAGCTGCTGATCTCTGCCGGCTATGCTGTTCCTGCTCCTTTTCCTTCTTCTGTTAACACCAGTGGCGATCAGCAGGTTGAGCTGACATCTACGGTTACTGCAGAACCACAAGGTGGGACATCAAGAAACAAGAGTCTTTAATGTTATTACATGAGAACATAACAAAAATTTGCAGACTCCTGGCTTAAAAGACACATATGAAGAAAACAGACATGTCATGAAGAAAATCTCATATTTATATTTGAAAGGTTGCAGACAACCTCTGAAGTCTCGACTTGGCACAGTGTTCAGGTACTATACTGGTAAAAGTTGAATTTCATTAATACTTAACATGAACAAGTTGGAGATATAAAAAAATTGATTCTCTAATGAAAGAAGCGTGTGAAGTTTTTATTTTTATTTAACATCAATAAATCGCTACACCAACCATATTAGGTTACATTTTTATGGGGATAGATTGAGATGTATCGATGTGATGGATTTTTGTGTATCCTCAAGTCAATGAGCCTCTGGTGTGGTCTTCTGCTGAGCTTCCCATTGATGGCCATATGGTGTCACTGCTCGCCAGTGTTGTGGTGAGCCCTGGAGAGTTTTTCTGCCGCATTGACTGCTCCAAAGGTATGTTGTCTTCATTCAAGAGAGCCACTGTTAATGTTTTTTGGACAAGAAAATTTTTACCAACCTTGCAAAAATGTTATATTAAAGAATGATTGTGGCCTTTGGTGCTGGAAATTTTTAAAATTTCATTCCATCTTAGCTCACCCAGAATAATGCAAAAAACAAAGAAAATCTAGTATCCAAATACTAGCTTCTATGATTTGTTTCCTTAGCTCTTTCCAAATCAGCAATTAGTGTTCTTTGTTGGCATGTGTTTCTTGTCAGACTATCAACAGCTGATGGAACTGGGGGCTGAACTCAAGCTGCACTGTCAGGCAGATTCATCAGCTTTCGTGGCCAAAGTGGGAGAACCCTGTTGTGCTGTGTTTCCTGGTGAGATTATCGTCTTGATTACTGGGTTTTATCAGTGCTGCTGTTAATCAGTTTCACTGTATGAATGTTATTTGAGATAATTTTTGGAAAAGCCTGAATAATGCAGGTGTGTGTGTGTTCTCCTCAGGTAATGGAACCTGGTGTCGTGCAATGGTTCAAGAGCAGTCTGAAAACATAGTGGCAGTGAATTTTGTGGACTATGGCTACAGCATCAGAGTGGATAAAAGCCATCTCAGATCTATAACGCCCCAACTTCTGAAACTACCCTTTCAGGCCATTCGCTGCTGGCTCACCGGTGAGTGTGTGTGGGTGTGAGAGTGAAGTTGCAGAACTTCAGCATGAAGTACTTGAGAGTTTTCTCCTTGTGAATATTGGACAATATTTTCTGCAAATGAGTTACTTTTCCCGGAGAGTCTCATTCGTCAACTATTGGCAGAGATTGCAAATGTAGTATTAAAGTCCTTCTGAGGTCAAATTGTGGTCACAGCCTTTCATGGTGTGTGTGTTTGGTTTCAGGTGTGGAGCCCCTGGGCTCAGAGTGGAGCAGCGAAGCTCTTCTGTGGTTCCAGACTCTGGTGGAGGGCCAGCCGCTCTCAGCACGAGTCCACTCCATCACTGAACAAGGCTACGGTGTCGAGCTCGAGAGCAGAGGCCAGAATGTGGCTGGCTCTCTCATTTCTGAGCATCTAGCCAAAGTTGCTGGAGAAACTCTGACAGAAACACATGCAAGCACCACCTCCAAGGACAAATGCCAAGAGAGCAAGCTTGGCCAAATGCAGTTTCAAGCCACTTGCCAGACAGGCACTTCCGACGAGAAAGTGGCTATGGAGCTAACTGCAGCATCAGGTCAGCATCATCAAGATAAAATGTATTCGTTGATAATTTGAGATCCTGACTGACATGTTGTAATCTCGCTTTCAGCCCCATCTTTTCCAGTGGACTGGAAGACAGTGGAGCTCCCCATCAAAGAGACCTTTCAACCTTTCATTGCTGCTGTTATCAGTCCGTCCCTCTTCTTCCTGCTTGATCCCAACCAGGGTAGAACACACGCTGATTTCTGTCTCCACAAGATTATCCATTAAAGGTAAATGTCTGCTGTTGTAATCACTGTGTTGCTTTGTAGTGGATCAACAGAAGCTTCAGGAGGTGAAGATGGAGTTGGCTGTCCACTGCAGCAACAATCAGCCCTCTCTGTCCTCCGCTGGCCTGGCTCCAGGCGCTGCCTGTTGCGCCCAGTTCTCTGGTGAGGAACATCTCTATTATTCATTAAAAATCAGTGATTTTTAACTCAGAATGTTCTTCGTGCAATGCTTGCCTGCAAAGTTCACCAATAATCATCTGTCTTTGTTTTCATTCAAAACATTTGTTGAAGCCAAATCTTGAAGTTGTCTGAGAGACCTTTAAGGTGCTGAGCAGTCACCAATAACAGAGCAGAGCATCGCAGAGAACTTGTGGATCTATCCAAAATTTAACTGATAGTTTTTGTTTTAGTTACAGTATTTTAACCAATCATAACTTGCACAGATTCTCTTGCCATACAAACACTGAAGCCTTATCTCCAGTTACCTGAAACTCTTAAACAACGTCAGACGTAAACACCAAACCTTTCCCACTGAGGTGTGTTTTCACATCAGTGTTTGAGGGAACTGGATTCAGTCTCCTCAGGAACATCAGCTGGGGAAAACCCCACAAACCGTTTCATGATTACAGACCAGCTGATCCGTCCGTGAGCCGATTCTCTCATCGATCTCATTCTTCTATCCAGCTTTTTGGTTTGCCGGCTGCTCTTGAGACCCCACCTGCAGTTGTTGCTCCTGCAGGCCCTAAGCTGGTAATTTAGTGTCTGCTTGTGGTTGTAATTACATAGCGTGTGTGCAGCGGAGCGCAGGAGCCGGCTCGTCTTTAAACACAGTATACAAGGAGGGAGACTATAGCCTAGCATACATTCCGCTGCCCGGCTAACAACAGGGTCTGGTTTAATGGAGTTTTAAGTGCAGTTGGCAGGTTCTTGGTAAAGATTTATCTAGGATACTTCTCAAGGTAGAATGTATCTCTTAAAGGCTGAGTGCAAGGCTTTTTGTGTGCCATAGCTCTAATATTGGTACCATCAGCATTTTTGACTGTTACGGGAAAAATAAAGGTGGAAAATAAAAATTCACCTCGATATCCACGAGAACACACCTTTGGACTTGTTCTCTGAAAAGGCAAGGAAGTTTTTTGGATAGACCAGAAGATAAGGGAAGCCTGTTTAATGTCCATAAAGTTCTGAAATAGCACATTATTTTTCCAGCTGATAATAACTGGTACCGGGCAGTGGTTCTGGAAGTCCGCGAAAGTGAGGCGAGGGTCATCTATGCTGACTATGGAAACACCGAGACGGTGCCAATCTCACGGATTTTACCCATCCCCCCAAACCTGCTTCAGGTCCCTTTTCTCATCAGCCGCTGCAGCCTCGCTGGTAAGCTGCCGTTCTTCCTCTAATTATTCCAAACATAACTCACCAACATTTGTTTTTTCAGTCTGCAGCGTGTCTTACATCTGTCTCCTCTGCTCTCAGGTAAGGAGCACTTTCCCACTGAGTGGCCAGTGCAAGTGCAGCAGCTGTTTCAAAGCTTGGAGCTGAACAGAGTCGTCGGCACTGTCCAGTCTTTCGACGGCTCCGCCAACATCCTCTCCCTCACTCTGCTTCCTCAGCAGGGCGGGGGGGGGCTCACCACCCTCATCCTGGATGCACTGCAGGCCCAGTCCATGAGTAACACTTGCCCCTCTGCTAAGATGACGCCTGACCACGCTGACAATAGCACATCCTCTACCAGCACTACAGCTGCCCCGGAATGCCCCCAGCCACCATCAACACCTGCAAACCGGAAGAGTCAGGAAAATCCAGCTGCAACCATTATACCCCCAGAGCCAACACCCCAGACCCCCCAGGAGAGGACAAACACTCCTGAGTCTCTGAACAGTGGGTCATTACAGACTTAAGTTGAAGTTGTTGGCATTGTCTGTAGGATGCTAATTTGCATGGGACAAGAACATTCTGATGTCAGGCCAGGCTTAGCTGAGTTTGACTTACAAGAGGAACAGCTGCAAAATCTTAAAATATCACTTTTAGGTATTGAGTTTGATTGTGAGTGATACAGAGAAGTCAAATCATATTACTCTTGTGAAAAATGTTTTCTTTTTCCTCAGGTGATCCAGTACAGAGGATAATTGCGCAAATGGAGCCGCCGTGCATCTTAAATCCAACAGCTAATGGTGCGTATGTTAGAAGATCGTTGCCATTGACTCCCTCGCCTGTCATCAGCTTATGATCCTGTCCTTCTGCTTGTCATAATATTTCAAGTTTTTGACTTGAAGGACCTCTTACCGTCACTTTGCTCTCGTCCAGATCCCCAGAGCTCCAGATGCTGCTGCCTGAGCCTCAAGACAAAGGTATGAGTTTGAATCTTTGTGCTGCCATTTTCTTTTTTGTTTGCACTTCTATGTACTGCTTTATTTAATGTTTTTATTTTTTAAATTTTAGGTAATGAAACCTACTCAAAATTTTAAATTAAAAAATGCAGATGTGTAACTAATTTTCCTATTCATCAGATTGACCACCTGGAAGAGTTGATGCAGCTGCAGCTTTCCCTCATCAATCAGTTTGTTGGACAGAAATCTTAATATTCTCAATAAGTCAGTGATAACTTTGCCCGTTCCCTTAGAAGGCTGTTCTATATTTCCAAGGCGCCTCCTGACCCGCCAACATTTTGAGGTTTGCATTTCCTCTCTATGTTCAAATAGTTTTCATATGACTATGGATTTTTTGTTGTTGTTTTGTTGTGGCGATTACAGATAATGCACTCTGTAATGGGCTTTTTTAAGTTTTTAATCTGAAGTAAGTTTTCTTTCAAGTTGTAATATCCAGTTGTTTTCAAGAACAAAAGCACTCATTCTGAGGTGTTCATTGTCAAGTGTTCCCAAGTGTGTGTATTGCAGGTGTGTGTGTTGCTCTGCCAGCGGTTCTTCATTCAGTCCTCATCGAACTGATTTGTTTTTGACATGTTTCAGTTTTTATATAAAGGTTCTGTGACACAAAGATGCCAACATGAAGTCGACTTTTACTAAGCAGGACGCAAACATCCTCTTCGAGACGCGTGACAATAACAGCAACTCGTCCCTACTGCAGTTATCTGCTGAAGGCTCTTTGCTCACCATCTGAGAGGAAACTAGTAAATGTGATTAACTGACCTCTCCAGATGCCCAGTTGCACCCTCATACCTCTGTGTATTGAGCCAAAAATAACCAATTGGACTTTGCTTTTTATGGATTCCTTTTTTTGCAGGAGCTTAGCACCTTTGTCCTTTTGTGAATTAAACTATTTGAGTAAAGTGTATATCAATAATCAAACTGCCAATTACGTAAAATACTTAGATCAGGGCTTTGATAGATGGGTAGATGTAAAATGAGAATATTTCTCAAGGGGAACACACACACACACACACACACACACACACACACACAAAGTTCCTCCCAGTCTTAATAATGTAGCTTTGCAGGATGGGCGGAGGATACAGGAGACCTTAACCGGAGCAGGTAGGTGAGTAGGTGGGGTCGCTGTTCGTCTTCCGTCCGCAGCTGTGAGTCAGATCAGACCGTGTTTGGGGAGGAACGCCGGGTGGACCACGGCTCGTACTCCAGGACGCGGAGCAGCTTCTGGTGAGTGGAAACGGGTTGTCGTTCTCACGGAATGAAGCTGCATCGAGTTCATTCCGCTAGAACCGGCGCAGCAGCTCGTCATCAGGCGCTGATGATCCCTGCCATGTGCAGTACAGTCTTAAGATTTTCAAATTTGAGTTGGACACGTTACTGTGAAGGGTGAGGACGGGTGCTACTCTCAGCATGTCAATAAAGCAGCGTTTAAAATAGAGTGCAAACCGCAGTATTTTCGTCTGTGGTCCACGGAGACTTAAAACGAGCGTCGTAAATCCTTTGTTCCCTACATTGTACTTAGACTGACATGCACCAGTGTGTTTGTACTCTCGGGTGAACCTCAGCTACTGTTACCTGTCAGGGTCATAACCTTTGACCCCGGCTTTAAACCGGCTTTGACCCGTGATACATTTCAGAGTGACCAGATGTCGACGGACAAGCAACTAGGAACATGAAGACCAGGTGTAAATGTTGGATTTTAGCTTGAATTGCATGTTGGAGCTCATTTATGAAATGTTCCTGTTTTATAGGATTTTTGTTTTAAATGCTCAGTTTGGTTTTAAAGGATCATGCTTTGTTTCTTGTTGATCAAAATGGATTGAGGGTTGTAAAAAATTGTGCATAAGGACATTTCAGTCTGAATGGAATCAAATTGTATTTAGAGATTTTGTTTTATATACAGTTTTTTAATGCAACATAAATTAAATCTAAATTAGAGGTGCATTTGAGGATTTTGTGAGTTTTAGCTGCCATTTTTTCATAATTAATGAACAGTTTTTCTGTCAAAAATTGCCTCCCCCCCATACAATCTATCATAAATGACAAAAAAGCGGCAAATCCTAAAGCTCTTCTCTCTGTACATACAGAGACAGTTTACATAGTTCACAAAAAAGTTTCCATATTTGTTTTCCTGTTGTATCAAAAGTATCTTTTTCTCGTGAGTCATTGAATGCATCGCGCTTCAAATACAGGTTAGGAGATGTGAGGTGGTTGTATGAACTTGGTCCAACAAAACTAGCACTCCTTTCTAATTATAGACTCCGGGATGAAGGCACTTTCCAACCTGCCAACCAATTCAAAACAGACGGCACGTCAATGACTTTGGTCTCTTTAACTGTTTTATGGTGGTTACTTTTTTTTTATTTTTTTTTTTTTTAGAAAAGTTGTATTTTATGTTTACTTAATCATTTGATAAGAGATTTGTCTACTTGGCCAATATTCTTCTTTCTGATTTCATGCTGGCAAATGTTTCCTTTAACACTTAACAGTCCGTAGAGGAGCTGAAGCCAAACTTCAAGTGCAGACAGAGCAGATAGATGAGGGTGAAAGGATCCATAAGAATGCCTGTGAAGAGGCAGCCAATTTTCTGATAGCTTGTGTAGTGCACGTGTGTGTCTTTGTCTGTTGGCATGCATGACCACTTCCTGTCAAGCGTGCACCCCTCTTTGTGAGTAATAAAATCTTTTGTCCGTACCGGGGAGTGCAAACGTACAGCATCAATAGCCCTCGGTGATACTTATCAGCCAAGGCCTTCTCAGAGAGCACCGCTGCATGACAGCATCCCTGATCTGTATCTGGCCTCAATACAATTCTCTCTCTGTCTCAGGAACACTCACAACCTTACCTGCAGGACGGCCTGTCTCCTATGCCCACCCCTAAACACACACACTCTTGAGCCAAGCTTATTGGTTGTCAGATAATGAAATTTTACCTGAGGTATCCATGAGTATCGGTCGGTGAAAATACAGAATGATAGATGTGAGATTGTTAATTTTTACCGAATGGTATATGTTGGTTAAGCCACCAACAGGAGGTCATCTAAAGTTGTTGTTTTGTTTTGTTTTTTAAACACCAGGCATTCAACCTTTTCTTACATTAACTGGCATGTGAAATCTTTTAAACCTTTCACATTTCAACTCGAGGGTTCCAGAGAGCCTGCAGCACTGCCAAATGGGATCTCAGCCAAACTCCATTTACTACATTTTCACAAAGTTAAAAAGATAAGCCCCGAAATTGAAGGGGTTCCTGTGCGACAACCTTTCAACAAGTCTGGCAAAATTCAGCTGCTGTGGGCAGCCATCAACATCGCGGTGCTCCTCCATGATGACCGTCAGTCATATTAGGGGCCCTGGAGGCAGGCATCTACTTAACCCCTTGACTTCCCTGGTGAAACGATGAAAGTGGACTGTGTTGCGATTGAAATCAACACACTCCTCTCACCTTTTAGCCAGACAAGCCTCTCATTTAGTTAGTAGCGACATTTGGGCTTTTAAAGTATGTTACACGGCAGAAACGGTAGAAAACATTACATATTTGAATGAAATCAACCTTGAAATAATTGCTCAAAGTTGAATTGCTTTGGTAGCATGTCTGCAAATGCATCGAATTCTCAGAAATCGTTTATAAGAGGGATTCAAGAACAAATCTGAGCGCAGGAGTTTTCTTGCACGAGGCCAGTTCTCATCCAACCTCCCTCTACGCTCTTAAGTGTTGTTTCTTCTTGCCAAGCGCGTGCCCTCTGTTTATCATTCCAGGTGTCCCGACATGCAGCCTGATATCAGCCATCTCTTCTTTCTCTTGACGCTGCTGCTTCAAGGTCAGTTGATGGATTTTATTACTGTTTTGCATCCAGTGTTATTTGAGGAGTGTGCTACTCTGGTATTTGGAAGCTTTAGATCAAGGACCCTTTAAAATACAGCTCTGGGGTGTTCTAAAATGGACCTAAAGCATAACAATTCCTGTTTTGTTTTTCAGAATCACCGTGAGCGTTCACCAAAATACATAAAATACATCAGGAAACTTTTTTTTTGTCACAATGCTCGATGTCCTGACACCTTTTATTGTTATAGTTAGTTTGAAATGAAATTGCAGTTGTTCTGTTGAGTTCAGATGGCTACAACTCTCATTTTGATATAAGATATGATGCAAACCAGTAGCCGGTTAGCGTAGCTTAGCTTAAATTCTGCAAGCAGGCTTATGCTGAAGCTTATTTACAAACATTATACTGTGTAATAATTAAAAATTAAAGTTTAAATGAGTCAGTATGTGGTTATACTGGGTTAGAAAGTCACTGGGTAAAGAGAAAAGACTCCAGAAAGGGTTCAACTGATCATGCTAAGCTAAGCTAAATTATGCTAGAGGCTGCTAGCTATGGCTTCACATTCACTGTAAAAATATGAGACTGATATTGATGTTTTCACGTGAGTCTTTTATTTTTAATCACTTTTATGAATCTAAAACTGGCTAATCAATCAACCAACACTAAAATATACTTATATTAGCAAAGTTTTCTGGAAAAGTAGCTGCCTGCTGAATTTTTTTCCCCCTGACAATATTGACTTCATGGCTTACGGCCTTGATATGAAGCTCTCGTCATGGTTGTTTGATTCAAGTCAAAATAAGTGGGGGTAAATTTAGATTTGGCATATATTAGCAGGGAAAATTTTTAGGAAAGATATAAACTTTAATGTAATAAAATTGTTAATTTACTGTGTGTCACTCCATGTTGCGTGGTGGAAAACGTGTGCAGTTTCCTCTTACGTCAAACTGAAATTCTTTCTTCTCAATACTTCCATTACTTCAACCTGTCAAGCTCCAATAATCGAAGAATTCTCCTCTTCAAACTAATATCCTGTCCTCAATCTCTCCAGGCAAGTCACATTTTGCATCTTTTTTTTTTTTTTTTTTTGTAGTGCAATGTCAGTTGTTCTCCTGGACTTGAACCTATCGGTATTTGCCTGAGGGAAGAGGTTGGAATCATTGGGCAATATAATCCTTGAGTTGTTTTCAAAAATGACAGCTTTAGCACCATCTGAAGTATTTATTACTGGCCATTTTAAGACTTTGAACTTGAGCAAACCAGACTTTTTTACCTCCTCAAGACCCCCCCTCCCTCCCTCCCCCCCAGCACAGATAACATGTTGCAGTCAGACATCCATGTCATCCGGACTGACTAATCAAATTTCATAGAAAAGTAGACGATGAACTTGGCTTTTATTGCAGATTTCAAGGGACTATTTCCCACATCTCCCAGACAGCAGTGGGATTAACGCCAGTATGACTCTTGAGGATTATTTCTGGTTATCCAAGTCCGGATGTTCTTCATTCACAGATACTAACTGGTCAGTGTGCTGCAGGCACTTGTCTTAAAAGAGACTCTTTGTTCAGAGCAACGGGCCCCCGCTGACCATGACAAAGCTGCTCTGAACTTTCACTGTCAGGAAGACTTCTGGACTGGGATGATGTTGGAATTATGGGCAGATGAAAGGGTCAGGAGAGCGGAGAGGTGGCCCCTGGGCTGCAGGTGGTACTTCTCTTTACTGATTGGTGTTTTAGTGTTTCTCGTCTGACCTCCTGTCATTTTTGCCGCCCCTGTTTAAAATGACGATAGAGTCGTTCATCTTCAGACTTGGGTGAAAATCGACTTTTCACATAAATCATTGTGAGATTTTTACTTCCACCGAGGACGTGACGGGATCTGTGTGTCTTGTATAAAAACTATGAGGCTGATCTTCACCAAATTCGGGGAAGGGATGTCATGTTCATGACAGCATAAGAGGATAACGTTGTGGTTCGGTTATGATTATTGTTGATAATGATTTAATTTGCTACATGTTTGTTATATCAATCTATGTAAATAGGCACATTTTAACTAGGTTTTCTTAATTAACATTGTATCAGGAAATTTTTGAATCGAGAATTTTCCTCAAAGACATTAAATATCAAGGAAACATCATGGAATTTTGATCCCTGTTGACCATTAGTGACAGAAACACAGGCAGATTTTTGTATGTGTGTGTCCCAGGCGTTGTCGTGTTTCTCCAAAGATTTTTACACTAGACAAATGCCTCTCTGACCCGTTGATGTTACCAAGGACAACAAGGCACGTTCACATCAGAGCCTTTAAATGATTTGTTCATCATTAAACGGCTGTTGTTCACATGGAGTAGGAAATCACGTGTCCCTCCCTCGCCTTCGTGTGCCTGAATAGAACAACGTTCTTTCAGTGAATAGATAGAAAGAATGGTTTTCTTCACTTGTCTACTCACATTAGCTTTGAATACTCAGTTATCCATTAAAAAAGAGGTCAAGTGAGAGTCAGTGAACTGCTTTGGCTTCAGGGATTGGATTTAATTTATTTTATTGTACATTTCTAATATTTTCATATTTAAAAAAAGAGAGAGTAAAGATCTACAGGAGGATGTGTCAGTTTCTGCACATTATTCCTAAGAAATAAAAATTTAATTAATCAGCACGTTTCTGGATTATTTTCAAATAAATAATTATGCGCTTTTTCAAATGTGAGAAATTTTCTGCTTTTCTCTTGTTTTTTTGTGTTAAAAATTCTGAATATTTGTTGACATTGTTTTGACCAGTCACTATTAGGATTTTTCTGTTGAAGTTTATAGTTTTTGTGTATTGCTAGATGGATATTAATTGGTG
This sequence comes from Aulostomus chinensis, assembly GCF_037954235.1. Classification (NCBI taxonomy): domain Eukaryota; kingdom Metazoa; phylum Chordata; class Actinopteri; order Syngnathiformes; family Aulostomidae; genus Aulostomus; species Aulostomus chinensis. The sequence continues at coordinate 13,808,691 of NC_141342.1, read as the reverse complement.
TGTGTGTGTGTGTGTGTGTGTGTGTGTGTGTGTGTGTGTGTGTGTGTGTGTGGTTTAACTGATCTCCATCCATGTTGTCTTTCTCTCCTAGTTCAGCAGGGTGTCTCAGTGCAGGAAATCCACACCAGCCATGAGAACATCCTGAAGATCAATTCAGCAGCTGAGAGTGAGACATTTTATCAGGATAAAACACTCCAAACAATCACACTAATGTACCACAATACTGCAATTTAGTCAGAGGTACTTTGGTCAAGAAAGCCTCAAGGGATATTTTGGACTTGGAAGTGTACTTTTATGGTCCGTATGCCTTTCCATCTGTAGATGTGTGTCAGGGTGTCCCCAGAGACGATCATTGGCTCTGTAGCACAGTATTGCACTGCTTGGGACCAGGTACTGCATAAGAAAGTATTTCATCCCCCCAAATAAGCACACCCACCTAAAAAACCAGTGTTAAAGTACATATATTTGTGACAATATAGTCTCTTTACTCCCGGCTCGACACTTGCCAGTTATAGAACTTCCTGTACGCACGCAGTTCACTGGATTACTCCACCACAGCACTTTGCAGTTCAAATAGAGAATCTCAGGGTTCTGCAGATTTGGAGGATAAATGTAATATTTCTGTAGCACACTGTCCTCTGCAGTGCAATGCTAAACTACACAGCTGACACACATCTGAAGGTGGGAACCATGGGATTAACGACTACTTCATACAACCCCAATTCAAAAAGCAGAATTGTCCTGTTAAAACTAATTTATGTATAATTACATTTTTGCAGAAAAAGGCTATTATTTAAGCTTGTGAGCAGCAGTGACTACTCTGGGAGAGGTAATTCCTCCTGATAACCTATTTTCTATTTTACACTGTAGCGAGATTTAAAGTGACATGTTGGATGTAGACAGAATCACAACATTGAAAAATTCGTTTGGAATTAGATAAGAGGAAAAAAATCTATTAAATTCTATTTGAACCAGCACTTCAAAATCAACTTCTGAGGGGGTGGGTGGTCTTTTTATCCCGGTGTCTAAGTGTTTTGGAGTGACTCATGAGTGACAGAGTAAACCCTTCACCAGCTTCTGATGTTCATCATGATCAGCATTGCATTGTAACCTGAAGAGAACACCTCAGCTTGTTATTTCTTAGGGCAAGTGCAGACACGTATGGGGGGGGGGGGGGTGCGAGGTAATGGTTTTGGAGTGTGCTGCTGGGAAAAGAAAAATGCCATTTGGCATGCCAAGTTGTTTCTCTTGTTGTGTTAAGAGATTATTTTCATCTGGTAGTAAACAAGTTTACCAAGCAAAATCCTCCATCTTTGTCCACGATATTTAAAGTTGTCGGTAAGGTTTTAGAGCTCACCAAAACACGCATGCATCCTTGTGAAGGTCATGTATTGCTTACTATAAATAACTAAAAGAGGCGAATACTCTGCCCTCACTTAGACCTGCTTTGTTTGTTCTTGTATCAGGTGTTTTTCTCCTTTGATTCAACTACCCTTTTTTTAGGGGATTTTCTATTGGTCAAATTGACACCTGTTACATTTATTGCTATCACCAAACGAGATTGTGAGCTTCACCACTCATTGAGACTGTAAATAATGGTGTAAAATACTTAACTGGTCCACATATTTATCTAGTTCTATCAATACTACCAACCCTTCTTCCTTTGAATGACTGGAGGGACTGGTTGTCATATCTCTTCTGTTGCAAATAGTCACTGTGGAGTCCCTCAGGGTTCCGTTCTTGGTCCTCTGCTGTTATCAGTAAATTTACATGCTTTCCTGTTAGCCAGATCATCCCAATCATCCCTTCACTGTTATGCAGATGATACACGGCTTTATATTCCTCTCATCTTTTTCCAAAAGTTCAGATAATTACCTTGCCTGCCTTGACGATCTTAAATGTTGAATATCTCTTTACCAGCCTTTTGTCTGCTACTGTTATCCATTATTTTTTTACATTTTAATCACTGACAGTAACTGTTTTGTTTTCTGTCTTTTCCTGTGAAGCCCTTTTTAGCCATTTGTTAAGTAATGTCAGGTCATCTATTTTATAACTTAAGATATTCCAAAATATATTACACTTGTAGCTCTGCAAAGAATGCATTAGTTTAGATATTGATTTGTCGTTAGTTTCTTTACAGTTAATTGTTAAATGTATTCCGTGTGTATGTGTTCTGCATGGAAGTGATGAAGTGTTCAGCAGCCATGGACATCCTCTTCCTCATGGACGGGTCCTACAGCGTGGGTAAAGGCAGTTTTGAGAGGTCCAAGCACTTTGCTATAAAACTCAGTCAAGCTCTGGACATTGGACCAGACAAGGTTAGTATTTATAAGTTATTTTCTATCAGTCCCCCCCCCCCCCCCCGCCTTTCATGTCTGTTGGTATTCTTGTAATTACATCCATGGTCCAGGTGAGAGTCGGAGTGATTCAGTTTGGTTCGACTCCTCGGCTGGAGTTTGCTCTGGACTCGTACGCCACCAAACAAGAGCTGAAGAAGCGCATGAAAAAGATTTCCTACAGGTGTGTGTGTGTGTGTGTGTGTTACTCCTCATCTCAATCTCAAAAGAAGCACCATAGGTGGCGAGTGGGTTTCATAAAGGATACACAGGAGTCTTGTTAAGAGGACATTTTCAGTCATCAGGGTTGAAATGACTTGTAATCATTCAAAGTTGTTAGCTGTCACAGCTCCTCAAAATCAAACTAGTATTTTAAAGAGATGAACATACTGCAGTGTGTTCATTCATGAAATCCCGCTACACAAACTTTAAGTCCACTTTATTGATATATCTCTTGAACTACAGTACCTGTTTTCAAGAACTGGATGAGCAGGTTTTTACAAAAAAGAAACAAAGCCAGCAGGTTAAGAGAAATGAGTTCTACATGAGAGAGGAACTGTAATTAAAGCAAAAATCCAAGACTAAAATAATGATTTTTTTTTTAAGATTATTCACCTATGTTTAAAGTCCAGTTTGTCTACCGTCTGAGGACAGTATACCCAATTGTAAGACATTACAGTCACAGTCTTCAAATTTGTACAATTTGAAACTTTCTATTCAAATCTGCACAGTGGCTCTTCGATGATTTAAACAACAGAGAATTTCTAAAAAAAAAAGTTAAACATAATAGGACACCACGTAAGATTTCCCTTGGAGGGAATATTCTTGCTCTGACTGACACTGATGTATTTTTAAAAAAATGTTAATGGGTTGTAAATGATTTTTATGAGCCCTGAGAGGTGATGAAACTTAGCCAGCACTCATGCAATCCCACATTAGCTCTCCAGGAGCCAGAAAAAAAGGAATTAAACCCGAATTATTAGCAGTTACTTTGCAGTGATGTACTGTAAATAATAGCCTCCAGCTATTGTTGCGTCGGACATACTCTTACATTTTTACAAGGGTTCTGCTTCTGTCTTAAGAGTAAAGATCACTCTTGTACTCTCACCAGGGGAGGCAGCACCCAGACAGGCTTGGCTCTCAAGTACGTGTTGAGGAAGGGTTTCCCTGGAGGACGCAACTCCTCGGCTGTGGCCCAGATCACCATCCTCTTATCAGATGGGAGGTCTCAGGGTAACGTGGTGCAGGCAGCAGCGCAGCTCAAAGAGACGGGTGTTGTCTTGTTTGCCGTGGGCCTCCGCTACCCCAGGTTTGTCTGGTGGTTGGGAAACAATAATCCCAGCAACCCCTTCTGTTTGTGATGCCGTCCCTTTGTTTTCTTCCCCTCTCGAGGTGGGAGGAGCTACATGCTGTTGCTAGTGATCCCATGGAGAGCCATGTTTTCTTTGCTGACCATTTCTATGATGCTGTCAACGGCTTGTACACGACTCTGACCACCTTTTCTGTCTGCGATGCCACACCTATAGGTGCAAAGACATGCTTTTTTTTATTTGAGATGCAATGTTGTCCATTTTACATCATTTTTTTTCCACTGAGAATCTTTTATTTCCTCCCACTTTTAAATTGATTCGTGACAACTTGCTTCTCATCTCTCTGTATCTTCGATTCCCCAGGCTGTCAGATGGAGTCTTTCCCCTGTGAGCGAAAGACTCTGGAGACGGTTAAAGAGCTGCAGGGAAATTTCATGTGTTGGAAAGGCGCCAAAGGGTATTTCCCATACACATCTGTGTGTCCATACTACAGGCAAGTAAACACAGAGGGTTTAGGTTTGAGTGTTTTGGAGAAATATGGAATTTACATTCGTGTTTGCTAAAGAAAATTTCACCTCTTTCTGATGCATCGCTTGAGTTGCATTGACTATTTTAGAGGCAAAAATGCTGTTTGTACATTAGATAAACAACTTGAATGCTTGATGTTTGCTCTTGCATCTTGGGATGAACTATAAAAATAAAACCCTGATATTTTACTGTCTGGGCTGTGCGGTGGTGCAGTGGTCAGCACTGTTGCCTCACAGCAAGAAGGTTCCGGGTTCAAGTCCTGGCTCAGGCACAGGATCTTTCTGTGTGAGTCTCCATGTTCTCCCTGTGCCTGCGTGGGTTCTCTCTGGTACTCCAGCTTCCTCCCACAGTCCAAAGACATGTAAGAGGGGACTAGGGTAATCCATACTCTAAATTGACCGTAGGTGTGGCTGTGAGTGTGAATGGTTGTCTGTCTATATGTGTTGGCCCTGTGATGGACTGGTGACCTGTCCAGGGTGAACCCCGCCTCTCGCCCAAGAGCCGCTGGGATAGGCTCCAGCCCCCCCGCGACCCTTCACAGGAATGAGCGGCAGAAAATGGATGGACGGATGAATTTTGCTGTCTGCAAAGCAACCTGACAAAACAGGTGATTGTTTTTTGTTTTATTTTTCAACTGCAGGTACAACAAGGCTTACAGGAGACACCAGACAGTTTGCCATCGGACCATCTGTCCCGGTAAAGACACCGTTCTTTCTCCTTGCTTCCATTTGCATATATCGCCGTTATTTTTCCTTCATTTGTCTCCCTCCAGATCCCTGCGACTCTCAGCCATGTCTGAACGGTGGAACATGTGTGTCAGAGGGTCTGGAGGGTTACACTTGTGCATGTCCACCTGGTTATGGAGGAGACCCACACTGTGGTGAGTATGTGGTCTTCATATGAACATTCCTACATGCTTGCTCCTTGCTAAATTCCTCCCTCTACCTCCTCAGCTCCTGCTTTGTCTCTGGACTGCTCCGTGGATTTGCTGTTCCTGCTTGAGGGCTCTGCCACGCTCACCTTAGAAGGCTTCCTCCGCCTCAAGTCCTTCTTAAAACGCTTCCTACAAACCGTCATCGGCGCAGACACGCCCAGTAAAGTCGGCCTGGCGGTGTTCGGCGGAGAAGTTAGAGTGGAGGCTCAGGTGGGGAAGTTCAAAGGCGATCTGAGGGGTCTGCTTAAAGCTGTGGACGCGCTTCAACCAATCGGTGGTGAAACGCGAACAGGAGAGGCTCTTCGATATGTCACACGCCATGGGTTCATGAGCACGCCGGTCTTTGCTGATGTCAGTGACGATCTTCCACGCGTGGTGGTGCTGCTGACTGCTACACCCTCTGTAGACGATGTCGTTGAGCCGTCCAAGTACGCGCGGGACAGAGAGATCTTTCTCATAGCGGTGGGACCAGACAGGTTAAAGGGACAACTCAACAACATCACAGGAAATCCTCAGAGGACTCTCACCTACGCGTCTCCTGAAAGGTTCACCGCCAAAATCCCTGAGCTGAAGGCCAAGATCTGCAGTGTAGATACCCAAGGTAGCCCAGCTGTTTCACTAAAAAAAACATTCATTGCTACTGTGGAATGTTATACACTGCCTATAAGTACTGACCAGCCAGTCAGAGGTCAGAAGTTGACCGTTTAAAGTTTAGATTTCTGACCTGAACATAGTTAGCATTTTCCAGAATAACTTGAGTGTCGGGAAGAGTTTCTTTACTTTAACCAGCGACCTGAATAGGTTTAGCAAACGACTTTTCAGTTTACACGCAGAGCCACAAGTACTATTGTAGTTAAATACAGACAAATATACTTTGACCGGCTTTTTATTTAGTTGTTTAGCCTTTAAGCTGCATCTCCATTGATGTGTTAAAACTGCTTCCACTGCACTTTTTCTAGCAGGAGGTGGGACAATCTTGACTTCAGTTGTCTGGAATGCTGCAGTGAAGGGATAGTTATGGGTTGAGTGCTATTTGCTATTTACAAATGATGAAGGTGATCGGCAGAGTTCTTGCTCAGAACAATCCTCGCTGTTCCTTGTTATAGCTCTGGAAAGATGGATAAAAACAACATGCAGGGTCACTGGGGTCGCGCCTCTGTATGGGTAAGCTTGGCTGAGGCTCAGACCAAAAGAAAAACAACAACAAATCTTTGTATTTTACAGTAAGGGACCGGCAACTTTTTAAAAAAAAAGTCAAAATAAAGGAAAAACCTAAAACGATTTTTCAAATCTCAAAAGCTGCTGCTGTGATTTTTCCTCTAGGTTGATTGATTGTTTCAGCTCTCGTTTGAAATGTGAATAGCAACATTTTGTGGTCATACATTTCTTTGAAATTCACAGAATATGATGTGAAAATATTATTTTTAGTCTTGCATTTACTTATAAATATACCCCCTTAAAAGTTATTAAGATGGAGAGGATAATAAAATCTCTCATTTGTCTTTCTTATCTGTCTTCCAGGGTGTCTGGGCCAAGCCGTAGACCTGGTCTTTGCCCTCGACGCATCAGGTGGTGTTGGCCGGGATAACTTCCCCACCCTGCGTGACTTCGTTCGTAGCCTCACTGTCCAGTTTGACATCAACCGTGACGTTGCCCAAGTAGCCCTGGTGACCTACAGCCGGAGAGCCACCACCGTCTTCAACCTGGACACCCATGAGACCGGTTCAGCCATCCTTGGTGCGGTCAATGACGCCAGCTACATGGGTGGAGTAGCTTCCACTGGTGCAGCTTTGCTCCACGTCCACTCCAACATCCTTACAGTTGCCAAAGGTGCACGACCCGGTGTGAACAAGGCGGTGGTGGTGGTGACGGACGGCTCGGGAGGTGACGATGCTGTCGTTCCGGCTCAGAAGATAAGAGACAACGCCGTTTCTCTGTTTGTGATCGGTATTGGAGACATGCAGAGGGACCGGCTGCTGCAGATCGCTGGATCGGAGGAGCACATGATCTCAGTGCCATCGTACGAGGATCTCAAGTACTTTGAGGACGTGCTGGTGCAGATGTTGTGTTCAGGTGAGCTCTCGTCTATGGACAGAAGTTAGCAGCAGTATTTATGTTGTTTGCATTGAACTATTTACCTGTAATTATTTATGCCTCAGAGGTGAAGAAGCCAGTAAACCTCTGCAAGCCCAGCCCTTGTATGAATGACGGAGTCTGTATCTTGACTGGAGGAAGCTTCCGTTGTCAATGTCAAGGCTTTGAAGGACCACACTGTGAAACTAGTAGGTTTTCTTTCAATACTTCATTTCTTAGAAGCTAAAAAGTATATATATTTTTTATGTATTTTATACTCACAAATAGTTCAGTTTTCCCTCCTGCGTCACTCCTTTGTGACTCCAGAGTGAGGAATGAGCCAGCCATGTATATTTAGCCTGAAGCTAATGCTACTAACAATAGCAAAGCACATTGTTGCAAGCTCAAGACACTGTAATCACTTTAGTTACTTTGTCTTTGCATTTCTTTAAAAACCTATTTGAGGATTTTGTTTAAAGTTATTAATTGGAAATGTAATGCATGTTTGCACTTGCGGCACCAATCCTGCGGTGAAAAAACATGTCTTTGTTTTACTTGATCTGCGACTTGTTTGAAAGTTGGTTTAGCTGTGTGAACCAACCGGTTTTAAAGCCGAAGTTGCCACAGTTTGAAAATTCCTCTTTTGTATGATGTAGATTGTTATTTTTTGTGTTTTGTTTTTTTAGGAAGCAGGTCAAGAGGAGATCTCCCGCGACCTGCTGGTCTAAGAAAGAAGAGCAGGCAGAAGAAGAGTCACAAGGAGCTCCTTCATCTCTACAAGCTTCACCGCAGGAGACATGTAGCCTAACACACGTTGCATACACACACACACACATAAATATACAACCCACACACAACATAAATCCCTCATGGACACTTTAGAACCCAGGATGTTCCTTCAAACGCCTCCTAGCAAGATGTGTTTCTGGGGTCTGTCAATCACTGTGCCAGCATCTCAAAGATTTTTTATGTCAATATTATAATGTACATCTGTGTCATGTTTTTATTTTATTTTTAATTACATAATCACCTCAACCTTCTCTCCTCCAAGACTAAAACTACAATGTTGTGCCAAAAATTAAACTGCTGTATTTCTACATCTTTGTTTGTATTTTCTGTAATAGACATAAGCAGGGCGGCATGGTGGTGCAGTGGTCAGCACTGTCGCCTCACAGCAAGAAGGTTCCAGGTTCGAGCCCCGGCTCCAGCACGGGATCTTTCTGTGTGAGTCTCCATGTTCTCCCTGTTCCTGTGTGGGTTCTCTCTGGTACTCCAGCTTCCTCCCACAGTCCAAAGACATCAAGAGGGGATGAGGCTGATTGATACTCTAAATTGACCGTAGGTGTGGCTGTGAGTGTGAATGGTTGTCTGTCTCTATGTGTTGGCCCTGAGATGGACTGGTGACCTGTCCAGGGTGAACCCCGCCTCTTGCCCAAGAGCCGCTGGGATAGGCTCCAGCCCCCCCGTGACCCTTAACAGGAACAAGCAGAAGAAAATGGATGGATGGATGGACATAAGCAGAAATGGGTTTCCATAATTAAGCCTCCAGAATTGCAGAATTTCAAAACATAAATAAATTGGATTCAATACATTTTCATAAACCATTACCAAGCCAGAATTGTTGTCAGTACATATTTATTGGAATAAAAAGTGCATTTTTTTTTTTTTAGCTAGCAATACATGCCAAAAGGCTGAATAATGGTGTAAATATATTTACATCTTGGCTACCAGCATATATGAACCAAGCTACAATTTAGAGAGTATAAAACAGTCAATTTTGAGGAGGGGCTTCTTTCTGTGAGTGGTTTCAAACTTTGGACTTTTTTTCAGTGTAGAAGATCAAGAACAATTGTTGGACTGGCCAAAATGCTACTGCGTCTCCCTGGGGAGAACGGAGGAAACAAAGTCACTGAACTAAGATGATCCAGTGGTTCTTGAGAGGACCGCCTGTGCCGCTCTGTGATTGGCTCTTCGCTGGGAGGTGATGAGGATTTCGATTGTCTGGTTAGGTAAACCAGCACTGACATGGGACAAGTTATGAACGGCCATGCGGACCAAAAGAAACAGTTTGACCTTGAAGGTCACAGGAGGTCAGAGGATGTGTGCGTGTGTGTTTCCTCTTAGGTGCTGTTTTTTTTTTCCCATTCCTGTAAATACAAGAAACACACAAAGGTTAAGTACTTAAGGTTCTCCCTGAGTGAACATGCTTGTGTGGTGTGTGCAGAAACTCACTTTAGCTTTCTGCAGGACATTGCCTTTAGTTGCCATGATGGAGGTGGGTCTGTTTTTTAGCGCAGAGGCAGAGTTGACCGGTGAGGCTGGGTCTGCACTCACGATGCTGCTGCCGGAGGGTTGGGACGATGATGATGACGATGAGGGTGTTGATGATGCGTGGGTTGTGGGTGGGGTCACTGTTTTAGGCTGAGGGCAGAGAGGTTAGTGTCCAGAGTTTTAACTTTGTTGAGGTGATGAACCTGATGTGCAAGTGAAATATCTGACTAACTAACCGTCGGTGTGTCCTGGAGGCTGCTATCCAGTGTGGTTCCCAGTGTGAAAGGCCCTGACTCCACCTTCTTTAGACTTTCCTTTACTTCTACGAGACGCAGCTCCACCTCTACCCGTCGGCGCTCCGCTTCCCGACACGCCTCCTCCCTCTGCTTCAGCCGAGCTTCTAGTGAGGCCTGCAGTTTGGAGTCTGAGAAAACCAGACGCGTGTCAGTCGTACATGTTTGTTTGGACTTTTAAATCACATGTCCATGAGATCTACCTTGGCAGGCAGCGAGTTCCTCTTTTGTCTCCCGCCTTTCCTTTTTCAGATTAGCCAGACTGCTCCTAACCTCCTCCCTCTCTTTTTCCAGACGGTCACGCTCGTCAATGTAGCGCAGCACATCTGCCTCTGTACGATTTTTGCCCAGTTTCACTTCAACAGGACTTGGACACCCTAAAAATTTAAAATACATTTTAAAATGGACAAATTTAAAAAAAATTAATCAAAAACTAAATTAAAAAAAAGAGCAGAATGTGGAAAATAAGAAATTCTGTCCAAATATAGTATAAAATGAAGACAGGACTGCTGTGGTTTACTGTAGAATATAGAGCCTGCCACTAGAGGGAGCTAGGTTTGTGCAAGTAATTGAGTACCCTGAAGGTTTTCCAGAGCAGATCTTACTGGGGCTTGAAGGTATTAATGCAGTGAAATTATTTTTAGACTAAGTAGACAATAATTTTCAGTTATTTCTTCCATTCATATTTTCTGTGAGAAGCTTGGCTAATTCTTCTCACAGAAAACAAGCAAGGAAGCATTTGCAGTAGTTTGTTAGAGGCGTTGCAGATCACAGGGGGGCAGGAAGCAACAGTGACCACATTTACTCATTCAGGCTGTCTTAAAAAAACTCTTGCGATATTTCTACTACATGTTGAAAATGAACCTGAAATGAAGCCTTTCCTTCCTTCCAAGTCTGTTCTTTCAGCCTCACCTAAGGAAAACGCCTTGGGACGCAGAGGCTGAGGACTGTGAGGAAACCCAGCAGGAGTCTGACTTGTCAAGCCTTTATGGATTTGTCCTGGGCTGAAGGTCCTCTTTGTAGGCTCCTGGATTTGGGTCGAGGTCTTGGCTGGTTGAGTTTGCAGCTGTGGTTGAGTCGGGGTCGGGGAACGTTCTTGCTCTGCGTTGTTGGTGGAAGAAGTGGCGCTGGTTCCGTTTATCACAGGCGTTGACTCTGGCTCAGTCAAAATGACCTGCAATAAATGCACAAAATAAAATGTATAAATGTAAACGGCATCATTAGAAGCACTGACTCAGGTGTCCACAGAAAGGGTCTTACCTCTTTAACTGGACACAGTGGCTCCTTCTGTTCCTCTAAGGGGGCTGTGGAATGTCCTGAAGTTTCTTTGAGAGGGGTCTCTTTAGCCCCGCAGGATGTATGGAGGAAGGAGCGTACAGGGACAAGGTCAAGATAAACCTTGCTGTCAGTGTCCTGAGCAGTACCCACTGGGTCCGCGGTGTCCTGAGTGCATGTTTTACTCTGCTCTATGACATTGCTGGTCTCGCTGTGTGGCCGACCACACTCTTCAGCATCCTGTACAACGTGGGAACAGGAAGTGAGATGGAAAGTGGCCAGATCAAGTAAAGTCAGCGTACAGACAAAGTGAAATTGAAACTTGATGACAGAACAGCAGGGCAGAGTTCAGTTTTCACACATCCCTTGAGTCCCCTGTCTTCGGTTTAAAGAGACGCTTCACCTCAAAGAAATTATTTGTTTATCAAGTACTCACAAGTAGATATCATGAATTCATGTAGACATTTTTCCATGCATGACTTCCTAGACTGACTGTCCAGACTACAGATGCGAGTTGCTGCAGGGGGCGAATGGAGACCAAAGACTGACAACAGCATAACGAAACAAAACTCTCAAACCCTCTGACCAGTTTAACCACATGGACACTCACGCTCTACAGTGCACACAGCTGGATAAAGCAGACTCGTATAATACTGACTGATGTGGTCTCTGACTTGTTTCCATTTAGTTTTGCTAGTTTCCTCATCAACATATCTCATACCAGCTATTCTGACAAACATATTGCAAGCGGCAATCACCCATCGTACACATGCGGGCGCATTGTGTGTAGGTGAAAAAATGGCATTCAGAAATATTGGCCGCGTTATGAAGGCAAAAGAAATTTCAAACATGAAAACACTTTGCTTCCATTCCTGATTCATTTTGCTCCACCGAGCTCAACACAGCATGTTGGCGATGCCAAATAAAGAACACTTAACATGCTATCATTAGCGATTAGCTCCAAACATGCGCAAGGCAACGTTTAGTTAAAAGCAAGTATACCTCAAGTTTTAGTTTCCATTATTCAGGGAATGCACTTCTTTTAGATTTGATTGCCTATCTGTTGTGTCATTTATCCATTTTAATGCATCAGTTATGAAAGACAGTTTTTCATGGTGAATTATAGGTGTTAGATAAACACATGAGAGGGGCGTTTAATCTTTTCTTGATCCCAAACATACCTCTGGATCAGCTATGGATGCAACGTCATCGTATAGTTCATCAGAGTCGTGGGGGATGGAGGGCGGGGTGTCAATGTAGGTGTTTGGCTCGGAGTACCGCCTCTGCATCAAGCTGGAGCAACAACACGCAAACAATCAAATGTTGTGCCCACATTCACACAGAACAGCGGCCCCTTCATATAGACAAAGCTAAGCTCTTACTATAAGGAAGTCTTGGCAGCAGAGACGATGCTGGAGATTCTCTCAGCGTTGACGTAATCGTACGTCAGCTCCTCCGGGTCGGTCTTGTTCCCCGTCTGTGACAGCAAGAGACCCAGCCAGTTGCCCATGTCTGCCGATGTCTTGGCCTGGGAGAGGAAAGTACATCGATGCAATATCCCAAGCTGAGTTTACTTTGGACAGTTTGTATGGACAAAATGATTGCTGAAGCACGACTTGCCAGAGGTTTTTCAAAACCTCCTCAGTAAGAATGAATCACCTGCATACCTAGTAAAACACATGTTTCTGCATATTTCTCCAACACCATACATCAAAACAGCTGCTTAAAAATCTTAGATACTCATATAACAGGACAGTTTGACAGGATACACAAGTTCCCAGCCTGATACTTTGATATTCAAAAAGCCTGACATCAGGCATAAAAACTGACATCAGCATTAGAATGTTTATCCATAAAAATGGACCAGGGAATTTTCAGTTTGTTAGAATAAAAAAAACAAACAAACATGTGAAACAAATTATAAATGTGTCACAAAAAAATCCTTCAAGATAAAAGATTTTATTCCTCAGTTGATGACCAAACACACGCACACACACACACTGCAGTGGAATGTGAATGTAAGCCAAATGAAAAAGGGAGTTCCATTCGTCTAAAATCTCAGAGCATCCCCACCCTGCACCAAGACACACTCGTGTGCGCTCACAACACCCAGACCACCCTAATGCACACACATAGTGACATCATAACAAGTGATGTCAACAGAAAGGGATTTCCAAATGGGGACGTTAGTGTTTTTCATATAAGTTACAGTGCGCCAGTCTGTTCCAGAAACGCTGACTGCGTTGTTTTTTTTTTTTTTCACTCCAGACATTTTTCCATTATAGAAGTGTTGCTGTTCCTCAGAATGAGCGTACAGAGTAAAATCTGGTCTGGGTCAAACGTGACCCACGTACCAGTTTAGCTTGTAGTGTCTTGAGTCAAGTGTCCAGATGTCTAATCAGTGTGTTAATCCGTTAATCCAATTTCCTTCACAATCACACTTCTTTAATGAGTGAACTTGTTCCCTGAAGCTGTAAGTGTGAGCTTCAGTCAGGGAGAATCCCATTCACATTCACATTCATGTAGGATTTGCCATCATGTCCTGACCAGCTATGGTAGACATTAGCAATGGCACAATGATACATACTCCCGCAGAAACTTCAAGTTTGAAGGACTGAAAAATGATATTTAATTAATAATCTGATGACAGAAAATCAACTGCTTTTGATCAGTTCATTTCAGCACATTGTCCTAAGAAAAATCCAAACATTTGCTGGTTCCAGACTGTTTAGTGCAGGATTTGTTGGGTTTTTTTTTGTCATTTTTGACAGAAAAAGCAGCCTATTTGGGTTGTTGGATTGACAGAAACGCCCCGGCAAATTAAAAAGCCTATTTTTGAACATCTTTTTGACTTCATCAGTTAATTGTGGAAATAACCATCAGATTTATTGAAGATGAAAAAATACATTGGAAATTCACTTCTCCTCAAATAACAAGTGATCCTAATTGAGGCCGATACTAAAACCCCCAAACATCTGCTGAGATGTACCCAGGGTGTTTGAAGAGGCACCCACCTCCAAGGTTGCCAGCTGTGTCCCGTCCATGTCAATCCTGAAGGAGTACAGGTGCTCGGGGCTGGGGTCGGGCAAAACACTGCAGCCCTCCAGGGTCACAGCTGGCTGGCTGACTTTTGACTTGCCCTTGTCCTGGTAAAACCAGAGCTGTCCGTTCTTGATGAGACACCAGCAGGTCCGCCACTGACTATTCACCAGCACGTTGAGGTAGCCTGAGGGCAGGAATATTGAAGGGTTGTGTATTTACAAAGGGCAAGTCCACATTCATGAACACGGCCACTGTGATGCACCGTGTAAATGTGCCAGATTTAGCTGGACAGGCTCATTTTCATCTGTAGTCCACGGCCAGGCTGATGACGAACGGACATATGAGAACATACGATGACAAAAGGGAAAAGCCACCCAGCCCACTCCCCCAGTATGTAGTTTCTTTACCTTCAAACATACAAATATATATTTTATAAAGCATTTTCCAAACAGAATAAGAATACAAATTGATTTTCTAACTATTGTTAATGTCATAAACTAAAAATTAAAATGTTGGTTGACTGCTCTTTTCAGATATCATCACATAAAGCCAGACTAAAACCCACAATAATCAAAATGACTTCAATGAAGCATGACTAGCTGCCTTCCAGATGGTTGTTTGCCACAGCGACTTTGGACCGCCGAAATCTTTCCAGTTCATCCTCGAGTCCCAGTGAACATTTGTGCCAAATTTGATGAAGTTCTCGACGGTGTTCCCGAGATATCGTGTTGACGTGAACTGACTGTAACCTTGGTCCCTGACCTTTAGCCGCTCCAAATTGTTCAGCTTTATTCTTTTGTCCTTGTGGATGTTTGTGCCAAATTTGAATAAACAGCATAAAACCAGCTGCCGCAGTTAACGCTACGATGATGCACATAAAGCCTCGACCTTCATTAGACCTCCTCTGTAGTACAAATACCATCAAACAGGAGTAGAATAAGGCTACAGGGGTATATACAGTGTGTATGTATATATATATATATATATATATATATATATATATATATATATATATATATATATATATATATATATATATATATATATATACATACACACACACAATTCCTGCCCCTGACATTCCACACATACAGCAGGATTTTCCACGTAGACCTCAGCTCACCTGAGGTGTCGACACATTTCTCCGAGCTCTCTAATGAGGAGGGCTTTTTCTTGCCGATGTTCATGAGGTTGCTGAACTTCAAACCTGCGCTGTATTTTTTCTTCACTGTGGAGGAGAGAGGAAAACAATAAAGTGACGTTGTCATAACCAGGACCCTACTTTTGATAATTTATCCAATATGGAACTCACCATCTTTGTTTTCTGGAATTTCGGCGTGACTGTCAGTGCTGCTGCCACTTTCCGAAGCCACCGAGTGCCTCTCATTCATCTCCCCCTGTAAGAGCGTATCTGCGTTGCAGTAATTCAGTAATAAAACAGCACTCTAAATCTCTGCTTCAATAAGAGCCAGTTACCTCTCAGGCCTCTTCTCACCTGAGAGGGCAGGTAATCTAAATCAGTGTTTGCAATAAGTGTACCTTAGTACAAATGAGCCTGGGGGAGTCCGACACAGAGTGCTGAGGGTCACAGTTTTCGCTTGACTTAGGACTGATATCCTGGATCACCTGACAAGCAAGAAGACAAGTTGTTGTATAATCACCCTAAAAGCCGGAATGAAAAGTTGACGAGTTTGTCACCTTCAGCCACTGCTCGGTCTGCTCCTTGCTTTGTAGACCCAGCACGATGGCCTCGCCTCCGACTGGTACAATCTTCAACTTGTGCTCTTTTCTTTTCATCTGCTTCTCCTTGTAGACGACGCTGCAGCCCAGCAGGCTCACGTCCAGCAAGGGGGTCTGCTCCTTAGAACTCTTGTAGCACTGACAGAAGCAGAGACAACGCTGACTCGGTTATACTGACACAGACTAATTGGGTAATCAGGGTAATTGATAAAGCGTACTCTCTTAGTGGTGTGCAACATCTTTAGAACGATTTCTACCAAATCATACATGTCTACTTTACAATAATTACGGCTCCTATAAACCACGTTTCGGTTTTTTGTCCGATTAGACCAAATAACGCCCAGGAAAAAACAAAGAAAGGCTTTTTTTTTTTTTTAAGTAACCTCCAAAATTGTTTCTGAAAAACTTGATATATTCCAATGGTCTGCTAAACTCTTCGATTTTCTTCTGTAGCAGATAGAGAAATTGAATTTAAAAAAAGAAACTTGAACATTACACTTTTATATAATATGACACTCCTTTATGCTTCTGCTCATGACATATTTGAAAAAAAATCAATAAATTACACACGATCGCTGCATCCGGTCTTAAAAACACACGTGCTGGATGAGCTTTAAATGAGTTATTTAAATAATAATGCTGACAGAATCTTTTTCCTCTTGCTCTTATATGTATAAAAGTATTTAAAGTTAGGATTTAGCACAATAAATTGATTGATTTTCCATGCAATCCTGATTCCCGTGTGGTTTTGGACAGTGATAATGATTTTTTTCTCACACAATGGCCTTAGTGTACGAATAGTCACTAAAGCAAGAAGAAGCTTATATATCTATTCTTTTTATGTTAGACCTCCAGCACGCTGGTTTAAGCATTTCATTATTATTACTGATAATACTGATTACAGGTTTAAATTCCATTCAATAATTACAAAGAAAAAGTAAACAAACCCCACCATTTACGAAACCCCTCCCCTCTCATAACTGGAATAATCATACACAAAGCTCCATTGTGGCTTTAACTTTCACACAGATTTTACCAGCAGGCGGTGGTCTTTGATGACACACAGCTGCTTGGCCCACTGGCCGAGCCACTTCTTCCTCCACAGGAACGCGCAGATCCGAGCGTCCTTCATCAGCTCGATGGACGCTTCTGCCGAAGGCCACTGGTGCTGCGCAGACGGCGACTTCCCTCTTGTCACTTCCTCCTCATCGTAGGACTCATATGAACTGCTGACTGCCTCCCCGTCATCTAAGAGATGAGAAACAGTTGTGCTTTAAAAAAGAAAGGCGGGTAAATATATATATATATATATATATATATATATATATATATATATATATATATATATATATATATTATATATATATATATATATATATAATATTATGACTAGTCGACACGGAAAGCTGATGGTGACAGGAAAAAGATGACAGGGTTATAGTGAGAGGGTTGATGAAAATGCCTTTTGGCCTAAAATTTGTGCCTTTGCATGCGAGATGTTGGTCATGCTGGACAATGGAGGCTGCCGATTGGTTCATGCACATTCTGGTTCGTGCGGTGAACGGCAAAACAGAGACATGCACAGTGAAGTAGCTACCCCTGGTGATAACAGCATAGACCACACTGTCAGAGCTGTGCACCCGCACCCAGGGCCCAGAGAGGAGGCCAAAACAGTCCCGATCTACACCACACCACAGGAAACGGGAAGAGCAGGAGGAGGAGAAGAACGTAGCGAGATTGAAGAAACATTCTAAGGGAGATGCATTTATTAAATTTTGGAAAAAAATATAGTCTATACTCTGTGATATTTAACCATTTCTTTAACAATGTGTCTCATTCAGATACCCTACGGCAGCTTCACGGGAGATTGAGGTGCCCCATTAGTTATGAGTTCATCAGTACTGTCAGGATTTCATTTTAAAATTAAAATTAACAATCATGATAATACAATTTCTCCATCGTACACCATAAATTCATTAAAAGAAACAAGCATCCCTATGGTAAAATGAGTGATTTGATCATTTTTTTCTCTTCAAAATGGACTAAGAACCTCAAGCACTCATAACATTGGTGACAGCTACAGAGGAGAGCTGTCTTGGAATGTATTAACCACATCAACATGAGCGGAAAAAAAACCCTCACAAACTCACAATGCAAATAAGTAAAAGTATTGTTTATCTGAGGTCGTCTGATTAAGAGCTTGTTAAATATCGTTTTGGAGATCTTGCAGTGCACTAAACCACATCCTCAGAGAGCGACTCTCTTCCCTTGAAGAGTCTGCCAGAAAGCAGGATCACTGTTTCTATTATCAGAAACTCGGAAGTTAATGTTCTGTAAAGAACAAATACAAGAGTGCAGATTCCAATCAGTTCACAATACCGCATGGGTCTGAAACTGCAGCCAGGAACGGCATATAAGAACAGGAGCTGATCTATAGGACACGTTGGCTTTTTCAAACAAATACACGAAAGTCTTGCTAAAAGTTTCACCAGTTTTTACCCTCTGACAGTCCAGTGATCATCCACAAGGTCCTGCTAATGCTAAGCAGGGTGTCTGCTGGTCACTCCATGGCTGGTGCGAAACAGTTTTCTACAATGTCTTACCATTGACAGTCTCCTCATAAGGCTGAGCCTCCTCATAGTAACTCTCCGAGGAGTCCACGCAGGCTGGGATCGGAACAACCGGCAGGGGAAATGGTTCCCGAGCCACCACACCCTGACAGACGGGAGAGAAAAAGGAGAAATTATGTCTGCTTGACTTGACAGTGTTTTATTTACCAACTGATTTTCAGGGGCATGGGAGTCATGATAGGAAACTGATTTTCTAACTTGACAGACCTGTGAATTAGTAAACATACTATGGTTTTTAGTCATGGCAAAAAAAAGTGGAATGACCAGGTGACATTAAGTCCATTTGTTGTTTACAATGCAGGACAGAACGAGTCACTACAATCAACCAAAGGAAAAAGCAAGAAGCAAGTAAAAGTCAAACAAAGCAATGATTTTCCATAATTTTATTTCTATTAGTTGAACGCACAGTAGGTTGACGATGTGCTGAAGTGGCACCATGGGAGTCGTTGTCCTCAGCAACAAACTTGATGAATCCGATGATGAATTTCTATTTATTCAAATTGTGTCATTTCGTTCCAAAGAAATCTCCACTCGTAAAAAATAGGTAACATTTACTAACTAATTTTCCATTAGCTGTTGTCACACCTCACCCCCCGTCTGCCTCAGTAAGGTCATGTTTTACCATGTTTTGTCATTTCCTGTTTTATTTTGTTAACTTCCCCTGCCTTTGCCTCCCCAGATCCTGCCCTCAGTGTTTTTCCTGCCCTGACTGTGTCTACCTGTGTCTTGTTAAGCACACCTGTGTTCCCTCAGCTCCTCATGTGTCTCCCCATTTAAACCCAGTTCATAGTTTTCATTCATGCCTCTGTGTTCGACCTCTGCCTGGCTTCTCTCTGCTATCGTCCGCCTGGACTGTGTTTATCAGTCTAAAGAAATATGACGTTGTTTTGACTGACTCCAGCCTGAGCTGTACATTTGTGAGTCAAACGTAGTTATGGTTAGCTACATTAGCTCATCGCTAATGCGTGGGTCAGGGGGCTATGATGCTTTCAACAGGTAAACGCGGTGATCACAGCTAAAATAACATAGTTTCCAGGGTGTGAATATTATTGGGAATAGATTTGATAATAAGTGATAAAGTAATGGTTTGGTAAAAACTCTACAAGTCAAATGACGCATGTAGATCTAGTTGTTTTCAGATGTTTTAATGTAAAACATTCTAAATTTACATTTCGAAATCTGTCAACTTTTCCAGAGATTTTATTCCTGACTTCAGACAGGATTTCACCCCCCCCCCCCCCCCCCCCCCCACACACACACACACAGACTGAACATTTGGCTGATTCAGTTGTCATTTCTGGAGTAAGTAGGGAATTCCTTGGGTAACCAATCCTCGCTGAACCCTCTGCAGTTTGCCTTCAGGGAAGGGTGTACATGTGTGTGTGAGCATGGAAACGAGAGGGGGAGCATGTATTTGTGTGTGTGTGTGTGTGTGTGGGCCCAGTGGCTTTCCTGGAATCAATCAGTGTCTGGCTTCACTTCTGTCTTTCTTCTCGTCTCCTGTGTGGTAAAGACTGTCTGTCTGCCACTTCACATTCTGTGACAAAACCACCAAACTCTCTGATACTTATTTATAAAAACATTTGTCATCACTAAATTCAATTCTTAGATTTTTTTTTCAAGAAGAATTACTGAAGACATGACCAGGACTTTACTTAACACCAAGTATCTTTACATTGAGTTTCTTAAATATAAAGGCACGTTTCTACTGGCTCACTTTGGCTCGGTACGGGTGCGTTTCCACTCGCACTGGCTATCATGTCAGGGTGGGTGGGCTCACCGGCTGAGAGTTCCCCATCGTAATTTGTGTGCGACACAACAACAATGGACGACATGTTGGCGGCGTTATGCCTGTTGCTTGGTCAGTGGTTTTTGCTTAAACTAAAAGTATGGGATGACAGGGAGGCAAGGCTTCAACAGAACACCCCCCAAAAAAAAGACTTTCCCGAGCGATCGACCAGTATTCCGCCGAGGCCAAGATGATACAAAGTAGACGACGTAAGCAGGTAAGCTACCCAATCAGCGCCCCGCTATGTGTTTACGTCACATTTTAGTCCCCACTCAGCTCACTTGGAACCCCAGGAGAGCAGGGACCAAAATGGTAACGGTTAGTACCGTGTTGGGGCCAGTGGAAACGGGGCCAAACCGACCCGACCTGAGCTGAAGTGAGCCAGTGGAAACACCCTAAATGTTCGTGTGAGACATTTTACACTTGTGCTGGTCAACCTACTTATTCTGTTCCCGCTTTTGCAATATTTGGTGGACAAAATAAGCTTTACATTGCCTGACATTTCATGCTCTCATCAGTATAGAATTTCTCTGTTGACCTGACACAAGTTCTCGGGGGTCATTATAGATGTGGCCAAGCAGGATCACATAATCTATTTTTAGCAGTGAAAAGACCAGATTGAACCCAAAAGATCAACCACAGAAGGGAGTAAATAAAAAGACATGAGTATGTTAGGTTCCCCTCGGGACTTTTTACAGATCAAAGAAGATATTACTCCGTGTACATGTTGGATTTTCTGGTGCTGTAGCACAAGAGCAAATCCCAGGCGAGGTCACCTGGGGACACAACTAATGTCTTTACTACATGTATTTCAAAGTTTTTCCAAAACGAACTCTGCAAAAACCCCTTAAAAGTTAAATGAGAATAAGCAATGTATATCAATTCCTCCATCACTCATTTGAAATCCTTCATTTTCAATTTAATTCTCCCAAGGCTTTCTCTGCACGATCAGAGAAATTTGAGATATAACCCCGAAGCAGAGGAGCTGCATATATCATGCAAACTGGGCCTGAGGGAGGGGAATTCTGTTGAAGGTTTCACGAAGCTTGAGTGTCTTAACGTCGCTCATAAGATCCCGGCTCCTTTAATTAAGGGCAGAGATCAGCTTAGTTTGGTACAGTAAAAGCGATTCCCTTCCCTCTATAACAAAGATACTCATAAAAGGAACCGGTTTAAGCCTACAATGACAGAATCAAGTGTTAAAAATCATCTACATCTGGGGCAAAAGATATTTAATGTTTTATAGACCTGCTGATGTAGCATAGACGCTAGAAGGGCTGAGGAGAAAAGCTGGGGAGTGGGAAGTTGGCAGCTTGGATACCACAGTATCATGATTTCATTATTTAACTTAGATTTACAGAGCAATAAAAACAGAGAAAAAATACATATTTGTGTTTATATATTAAAAAAAAAAAACACCATTAGCCGTGATGTGGGCTGTCAGACAAATGGTAATACTCGTTTTATGCCCTCTTTTCCCACCCTATCAAATTTGTGAACTCACCCATTTCTTGTAATACACAGCAGATGTCTTGTGTGGGGGTCCACATTCTGTCATAGTGACTTGTTTGTGTGATTAGCCAGCGAATGGGAGAAGGGGTGTGTGTGTGTGTGTGTGTGTGTGTGTGTGTGTGTGTCTGTCTGTGTGTCTGTGTGTATGTGTGTGCGATCTCAGAAGAAATTAGTGGAAAAGAGATATTATGATTGTGGGTTGTGTTTTTTTTTGTAGGAATTTGACATCAGTTTTACATTATCAAGCTGGTGAGCAGTTTTCATAATGATCAGCAAATACCAGTCAGAATGTAATTAGAGACACATTTTCTCTTTTCAAAATACACTACAGGAAAAGGGGGATGTATTGTAAGCTGAGAGGGTTCTACTTTACTGTGCAAGAACAGACAGAATCCTCAAACAGATTTAGGCACGGTGAGACTAAAGACACCACGGTTAATGACGGTACTGAATTACACTTTTCCTGCTACTGTATGACGCGCCAGCATTTCTGCTATGAGACAAGTTCATAGTCATCTTCCATCAATTTATTTCACTTAAAATGTGAACAACCCTTTTATTGGAATGCCATCACATTAATACATGTGAGAAGGAACCTACATAATCTAGTAATAGTCTGAGTTTTTGGAAGGAAGCAATTAATTGTCTATCAGTGGGTTTAAATGTTGCAGCCCAGTTACGTGGCTCGATTTAATTTGATGTATTGATGGTAGAATGTCAGTGACAAAACACTCTAGATGGCAGAACAACTGGTTCTGTTTAGACTCAATTTTGCCTTGCATACAAAACAAGTTAGCTCGAATGCCGTATTTAATTCAAAAACTGACGAATTTGTACGACTCCCTAGCTGCGAATAAAGTTTTTCTTGCTGTCTGTTAGTGTTGTTTCTGCCGTTATTGTTTTTTTTTTCTTGCAGTCATGTCATTCGATGTTAAAGTTCACCAGAAACGTTGGAACGGAGAATGTCTAACCACTGTATCGAGACGTATTTGAGAGTGAAACAGGATAAGGAAAAAATGTCTAGAGGAATTTGATTCGTTTGGGATAAAGTGGGCGTGTCCAGATTCATCATAACGTAACATCAGATATACGCTGAGCCTTTTAGTAGCTAACAAACTAATGTATCTCAGCTTATATACATGCCAAGGGCCAAAGGATCGCTGTTCTTTTATTATTGGTTGTATGAGACTGTTACGTGCTTATGAAGCTAATTTGATTTTAATTAAAAAAGCCAACAAAAAAATCAATTACTGTATTTTTTATTATTGAATATTGAAAAAAATACAAATAAAGATCTGAAATACTGTAAAAGTGTTAAAAAAAAAGGCATTTTTCATTTCAGCTCAGCTCTTAGTGCTTCATGTACTTACAAATTAATGAAATTAGTTTAAAAGTACCTGCTGAATGGACAATATTGGATATGTTTTGAAGTACATTATATGGGGGGGCTGCACGGTGGTGCAGTGGTTAGAAGTGTCGCCTCACAGCAAGAAGGTTCCGGGGTGGAGTCCCGGCTCGGGCACGGGGATCTTTCAGTGTGGAGTCTGCATGTTCTCCCTGTTCCTGTGTGGGTTCTCTCTGGTACTCCAGCTTCCTCCCACAGTCCAAAGACATCAAGAGAGGACGAGGCTGATTGATACTCTAAATTGACCGTAGGTGTGACTGTGAGTGTGAATGGTTGTCTGTCTCTATGTGTTGGGCCTGTGATGGACTGGTGACCTGTCCAGGGTGAACCCCGCCTCTCACCCGTTGACGCTGGGATAGGCTCCACCCCCGCAACCCTCAATGTAGGAATAAGCGGAAGACAATGGATGGATGGAGTACATTATATGGTGTTCTTTTGTGGGTTTGATGTGACTTCAACCTGGACTCAGTCTATTAGAGTGACCTTTCAATAACCCCAGAAGGAAGTGAGACACCCAGAAAACATATGAAACTATCCTGAAAAAGGTTTTTCAAAATAAATGACTGCAGTGCACCTACACACACTACACACACACACACACACACACACACACACACACATACACACACACATATCACACATGGCATCTGTTATTAATTAAAACAAAGAGCTCAGGCATTCCAGAGAGGCAGCAGCAGCTCTCTGGACCGCCCGCCCACCCTTATCGCTATCTTCTCTCCTTCACTCCCTCTAAATTTCTCTCCTTTTCACTCATCTCTTAAAAATCTTCCCTGGCCTGTTGCTTGGACCAAGGCTAAAGAGGACAATGGGGAAGCACTCCACTGCCCAGCTGGAATGATATGAAGCAGAGAATTAGGGGGAACATGCCAGGTGTGTGTCTGCCTTTGGACATTCCTAAATGAAAACTTCTCTACATGATCCACTACTCTCTGCCTCTCTCTCTCTCTCTCTCTCTCTCTCTCTCTCTCTCTCTCTCTCTCTCACACACACACACACACACACACACACACACACACACACACACACACACACACACACACACAAACACAAACACATCCATACAACAGTTACAGACTGAAGGGAATGGATCAGGGCATAAATAACAAGGGGAGGGGGTGGCGGAGGAGGACTAGGGGTGTGGTGGTAGTGGGTGGTGGGTGGGTGGGGGGGTGGGGGGGTGGGTTTGAGTAAAGACTGGGAAAAAGAGCCCAAAAAACGAACAGTTAGAGGAACATGGAAAATCCCTGGTTCCCATGCCAAGAATTCGGTGCAGCGAAAAAACACACAGAGTGTATCTGTGAGCCTGCTGGGAGCTCAGAGCAAGGGAGAAGGTAGTGATAAAAATAATCAGTGCAACTCAGCTTCAGAAGGCAAGATTCAAGAAAACTTTTCAGTTTTTGTTACTGCAGCTTTTTGGTTAAAATTCGAACTAAAAGTAGCATGAAGGGGGGAAAAAAAAAACCTTGTGAATGTCAGCTTGAGCCCACAGTGGGAGGATGGCACAGATTTGAACAATTAAACTGTTCCATTCTTGTGCCTTCTTGAGAACATTTCAGACCTATGCATAAATGTTGAAAAGGAACAACTTAAATACCATATGGAGCTAAAAATAAAACAAAGAATATACGTGTATAAAAACTGAGGAGTCCACCAGTCAACCCTGATTGGACAAAGCTGACAGATAATGTAATATTCTAGCCAATCCGACTGCAGTTATGATAATCACCAGTTGCTAGCGGCCACAGTACCGCTTACTGTGGATGTCAACAGTTTTCCCTTCCCTGCTTGACGCTTGCAAGTGGCACAGCTGCTATCTATAGTGCAACTCTATTTTCAGACCATGCAGACAGGACGCAATGAAACTCTCGCAAACCTTTATTTATCATCCAGTTCTGTGGAAAAAAATCGACACGCAGGTCACACACTTGTCTTGGCATTGTCACTGTGTGTTTCACGAAGAAAAAGGATTATGGAAATGCCTGAAGGCTTGGGACCAAACCAGGATATTCATGTGGAGAATGCGACCCTTGGTCTAGAGAGAAAAGAGCTCCAGGCAGGCTCGGTGAGCGTGAGGGTGGAGGAGAGCTGGTTTACTTTGGAAAGGGCCTTCCTAGCAAGGCACTGCAACTACTTCTGTGCTCTCTTTCACTCTGGGATGTTGGAGAGTCAGCAGGACGAGCTCTACCTGAAGGGAGGAGTCAGAGCGAGGGGTTTTCTCATTGCCCTCTCCGTCTGCAGGGGAGAGGTGCCCACCATCATCGACCCAGATGAGCTCGTAGACGCTGTGGAGTGTGCTGCTTTCCTGCAGGTTGACTGTTTGGCGAAGCATCTTTGTGACATTATCGACTCAGACAACTGCCTCTTGCTTTACCATGCGGCCTATATATTTGGGGTGCATTCACTCTTTCATAGTGCTGCTCTTTTCCTCTGCGATGCTTTTGAAGACCTGCGAGAAGCAGCAGAGAGTACCATCCCTGAAGACCTGCTACAATATTCACAATCACTGTCCCCGCTGACTTATATTGCTATAGGTACACATTCTCCTTCAATGGAGCTGCTACATGACTCCTTCAGGGTTGTTTGCTACCTCAATGAAAAAGAAGGAGAATGGAAGCATCTGACGAACCTTCCCTCTCTGTGCAGCACCTCCATGGCAGGTGTGGTGGTGCTTGATAATCGGTTGTACATCGTTGGGGGAGTCTACGGTTATGGAAAGGACACAGTGGATGGGAGTTTCTGCTATGACCCTGACTCAGGGGTTTGGACTGCTCTTCCTGGACCCCAGCAGCCAAGATATGACTTTACCTTGCTTGGGCATGAAGGACAACTCTATGCTATTGGTGGCGAGTTCCAAAAGCGGATCATGTCCACAGCAGAGCGTTATGACACTGAGAAGCGAGAATGGACATTTATAAAACATGCACCAAGACCGGTGGCATCGGCTGCTTGCGCCGTTGCGAGACACAGAATTTTTGTTTGCTTCTGGAAGCCACCAGATACCACAGATATTTATGAATACATACCAGTGATGGATGAGTGGAAACTGGCCACCACGATGATTAGACCTCAGAGTTATGGTCATTGTATGGTAGCCCACAGGGACAATTTATATGTGATGCGCAACGGGCCTTGTGATGACTTTCTACGTTGTTTAATGGATTGCTACAATATTACAACAGGCCAGTGGACGGCCTTGTCTGGGCACTACATCAACAGCAAGGGTGCGCTGTTCACTGCAATGATAAGGGGGGACTCGATGTTCACCGTCAAACACATGCTAACACTTGAATACACCATCGCTGGAGATGGATGGAAACCCCGCAGACAGATGAAGGGATTTCCAAAGAGTGGTTCACTGTGGACGTGTTTACTCAGGCTTCCCAAGACGGGACCACGGAAGGAAGGCGAAATGCCTTTGCCAGACACAACTGAGGGATTTGTGGAAGCTGCACCATGACTGGGAAATGACAGCTAAACAACAGAATAATGCTATTTAGGGTTTCTAAACTACAATATAAATCTAGGAACTGGGGAGAAAAACTGACCTTGGATGATTCTAGAGTTTGCATACCGATGAAACATGCCAAAGAATTCACTTTCACATTCACCTCAACACACACACACACA
The DNA here is from genome assembly GCF_037954235.1 of Aulostomus chinensis. NCBI lineage: Eukaryota > Metazoa > Chordata > Actinopteri > Syngnathiformes > Aulostomidae > Aulostomus > Aulostomus chinensis. The sequence goes on along the minus strand of NC_141342.1, from coordinate 13,781,905 downwards.
CACACACACACACACACACACACACACACACACACACACACACACACACACACACACACACACACACACACACGTACGCTGATACTCAACTTTTGCTCTGATTAGTAACAGCTGCTACTGTAGTTTAGGCCACTGTGCATGGGCGAGTGTGTGTGTAAAGTTCAAAGGTGCTGCTGGGATGTTCTAAACCTCTCATTCTTCAGTTTATCCTGAAGTCACACTGGGCCAATTCAGGAGCCAGTAATGTCCCGGTCAATATAAAACATCCCTCTTAAACTCTTGAACACTCACTTCAGCAGGTTTGTTGCCCCCTGAGTGATTCAGTACACATTTCTGTGGGAGAATACATTTCATGTAGCTTTAAGCTTGAGACTTTGAGGGTTGTGGGAAATGTGTTGGGTTTGTACGGCCACAGACAGCATTGTTGCAGTTTCCTAAAAACTAGCAGAGTTGAATGGAAACATGTGATGTCAATCCACAGGACTCTGTTTTCTATACTGAATGTAAGTGGCGGTAATGTTCTTACTGTAGCAAAAGATTAGGATCTGGTCAACACTTGCAAAGTAGGAATTAGTTGTCTTTAAACACCTGTAGTCACTGCACTTTGACATGCATGGTACTGAGTTCAGCAGCATGGAGTAATACTGTATATTGATGCTTAATCATTTCACATATCGATTTGATTTTGTGTTCACAGGCTCATCAGACACTGAACCATGAATATGCATTTTGTAAACAAGGTTTTTTAAGTACATAGACATCTGTACACAAAGAAAAATAAACTGTATGCCCAAGTATAGGGTACATTTATACATTCATCAAGATGAAAGTATGAAAATGATAATACCCAAGCTGGAAAAAACTGTGAAAATAGCAATGTCCTTGTATAGTATTTAAAAAAAATACATGTCAATACAAATCTCTTCCTTTGTTTTTTTTGAAATGTCATGAAAATTTGCTTCAAAAACCTGCATATTATACATACATATGTGTGTGTGTGTGTGTGTGTGTGTGTGTGTGTGTGTGTGTGTGTGTGTGTGTGTACACATATATATATGCATATATCTATGTATCTATATATAGCTGAGTTAGGATCACCGGATCCTGGTTAATTTGGATTTATTTGTTAAATGCTGATGTATCAAACCACGTAGCTTTTCATTAATGTTCAGTAAATGTAAACTGGCACAATTTAATATGGACTTGTGTATGTTTCATGCGTATGTCGTACATACTGTGTTATTACAACATATTGGGGAGGAGTCACTCACTGTTCTTGGGGGTGGCAGGTCAGGGAGGCTCTTTTGTGGGACGGGGACATATTTTGGCGCTTTTCCATTGATCAGGTCATCTGTTCTGTCACCTAGACAATAAAAGTATAGAGAAGGATGTTCGTGAACACCAGAAATGTGAGCTCTTCAACCGACTGTTGTAAAATAAATGTGGAAAATATGGACGTGAAGGTTCTCAATCTGAATTCAATCAATTTTATTTTAACACCATTCCGGAGATGGCCAGATGTTCATTTCACATACCATACTCCCTAAGGCTACCCCTGAACTTCCCAGTGACCCCATTACCCAACGCAAGAGGAAGTATTTGTACATGTTAACACTGTAAAGGATCAAAAAAATTAAGAAAGACTTGGACTAAGCCTTCCAAAGCATTCGGGAGTGCTAATCTTAAGAAAGCGATAATGTACCATATATTTCTAGTGACCCCAGATAAACCCACCTCTATCATCAGACCTTTCACCTACTTTCTAGTTTCAATATTTCTATGTGAATTGATATACAAGAGCCAGACTGAATGTTTCTCAGTGCGTAAGTAAACAAAAATCATATGAAACCATAAAAGAGCTAAAGACCTGACTGTAAATGTTCAGTTTTGCTACAATCGTGAGGGAGGGAAACAGGGAGAGTTGAATTTAAGCAGAAACATCTGTCAGTATTCCCACATATTGGGTGTCTAAATACACTGACATTAATGTGTGTTAAAAAATGTCTTTTGTCTCTTTCACTTAACACAAAGTTCATATTTACCACATGATCAATAATTCAACCTCAACTTTTACCCCCCCCACACACACACACACACACAAACACACACACACACACACACACACACACACACACACACACACACACTTTGTAGCAGTCCCTGTGAGTTTGTAAGAAAGAAAGAAAGAAAATATGTGTGTTAGGTCTAGCACTTGCACAAACCACATTTTTTTACCATGGTCCAAATAAAACAGGTCAGTTTCAGATGGTGAGGAGCTATGAAGAAACAGACAGGAAATGGTGGGCGAGAAGAAGAAGAGGAGGAGGAGGGGGCGGTCTGCGGCTGCTACATGTGTCTGCGTTTCACTCGAATCAGCGAGTTTGTGGCGCAATAACCCAAACAAGTACATCTGACCGTCTTGCGCATCAAAATACTCTTATCAGAGAAACCACAGGACATTTGTTCCACACAAACAAGTGGAGAGTCATCCGTGTCACACAGCGTATCTACGTGAAAGGCTTCGTCAGCTGTAACTGACTGTTTGCCTGGAACCGTTCTATCAAAATGTGATAAAAAAAAATGTGGCTTCTGTCTTCTAACAAGATACAGGCTCTTGAGGGTTCTGTGATTGAAGCTAGATGCAAACGTCAGCATGAAAACACTCACACACACACGCAGCGACGATGCCAAACGGTCACGCGTACAAAAATGCAACACATTTTTAGGTGTGCGAACTATAAGTGCGTGGGAATCAGCGTGTGCATGCATTTAAACACTCCAAAAATGAGTATAAACTTTAAATACCAGATCTGAAACTCGAAACTAGGCTACCGTTTAACTTTTTACATGAAAGGCCCAGTTACCTCAGTGATATGAGAATAGGTTTCTTTGTTCTTTCAGGCCTAAATGTGTTGATGTTGACAATACAGTTACTTCAATACATTTAAAAACACGAAAAGGACTTTCCTTGTACAGCGAAGTGCAGATAGCAGGCAGAGACAGGGTGAGGGGTCATGGAGTTTTAGCTGAGTCTGAGAGGAATTGCGCTATTTCCACAAGAAAATAAGTATTGAACAAACAAAACATTTTTGACTGGCTGGGAGGCACTTGACAGAAAGCGAAGAGGATTAACAGTTTCTTCAGAACTCAGCATCTGTGCAACATGAATATCTGCACTGTATTACATGTTGTGTTTTATGCGTTTTTATGTGTTTTCTGGAGTGTCAAGGGATATTGTTTTTATTCAATTTATTGTGCAGTACTATTGTGCCGACTTGTTGTTTTTAAAATGGGCTTTATGAATAGAGTGGATAAGACTCAGTTCTCAGATGGTCCTGTCTTTTCTGTGCATGCACGGTACACTAAAGCCCAAACGGTCAACAGAAGCGACGTTAATTAGCTCGCCTCTGCTAATCAGCTGATACAAAAGAGCCATGAGCTGAGCGAGTTGATCAGTCTGTCCAACTGCCGTAAGACGAAAATTAAGATTTTGCGAATATTTCCATCCTTGGAGCAAATATGGTGAACAGATTATATTACACGACACGAAAGGAACCTTTTGAAACTCACACCTTTGTCGCCTTTGTCCTTCCCACCAACGATGACTTTATTCATGTAGATGTACTCCTCATCTGCACCTGCAAAGGAGACCGCAAACTGTGGTTAGCAGCTCAGATCAAGTCTCGGCAGCAGCACCAGCCACTCGAGCCGAACACAAAATACAAGGCACATAAAGGTCAGTGTGTTGTAGAGTCAAAAAAAATGATGTATGCACATGATGCATATGATGTTAGCAGCTTATGCTGAAACTTAAGAATAATAGAGTGAGGTCAACTGGACGAAGCCAAACAAAAGGCCTACTGTGCAGACACCCACTCCTTCTGTGACAGGCATTCACCAGACATTAGTCACAGATTCAGCTCTGTGTCACATCTTTCTTTGAAGTACTTGATGATCATATGACTAAATATACAATACCATTTCTGAATAATGGGCCTCATTCATGACATGGTCTTATGGGCAAATTTGTTCTGACACATTTAGGAATCTTTTTTTTTAGCCTGATAGTTATTTATAACTCATTGCCTATGACATCTGTTGAGTGCTTCTTGTAACTGTCAATCACCCAACCTCGCAAAGAGTTTATTGTTTCAAGAGGTGCACAATAAACGTCCAGACAAATGAGTTACAAACAGCCATCGAGCCTTACTTCCTGTCTGTAAGACTAAATTGAGGGCTAAAATTTGGTGACATGATATTTCGACACAGTCAGAACAAGATAATGATTTAATTAATATCACTAAGACGTTAAGCGTCTCCGTTCGGTTAATAGAGCTGAATTACAAATGACAAATGGCCTTGACCACTCCGTGCACTCAAATCTAAACATTACGCGAACTGAACTGTCGAATCGTCAAGGCGACATGTGGAGATGATGAAACTTCATGTCACACACTGGTGCTGACGACGGCTTGGTGAGAAAAAAAAGAGTTGCACTTTGGTTTCATGTGGGTCTCGACATGGTGGAATAATTACAAGCTGGTGGAGATATTGTCATGACATTGCCAAATAAACAGTTTGAATGTATGTCTTTTCTAAGATAATAAACCCTGCGGTTCTGGCTCCGTTTGCTTACTGTAACCTGTTCTGGGAATTTGTTCTGGAAGAGAAAAGAAGGTGTTTTGAAGAACTGCATTTTGTATTTTAGCTGACTAAGAGGAAATCAAAGACTACCTTAACCTTGGGTGATATTCAGAAGAAAGTTTCTCTTTGAAATCGATATCGTGAGGTGAAACTAAACAGCAGCAGAATAAAATGGGGTTGTTTTTTTTTTTGTCTTTTTTTTTGCCAGTACAGTGAAAACAGATTTTCAGGGAACTGAGATGAAATGCTATTTATAAGCTGCTACTCAGAGGAAGTGAGCATCCCTTGTGGATAAATGCGGCTTCGGAAAAATGATACAGCTTGGAGCCAGAAGAGGAAATACAGAGAAACAAGTCCAGGACCTGAACATGGAAAAGCACGACTGCTTGCATGTGTGTGTGGGTGTGAGTGTCAGTGTGTGAGAGACGGAGATGGACACATAATGGCTTTTTCAATCTAAAAGTGACAGTAAATGTAAAAGAATATGGTCACCAAAAAAAGCAACATGTAATGTATGTTATTATAAAGATTTGCATCACGGCATATTCTACACAAGCCTTCAAAGTCAGCACATACTTGCATTTATACAAGATAATTCATCCACTGTCCCTACATAATCACACATCTTGTGTACAGCTAGAGCTAGAATAGGTGAGTACCACAAGAGGCAAAAGTACACGCATTCATTACTAAAGTAGAAGTACAAATACCTGTGTCAAAAAAGACTCAAGCTCTTAAATGTACTCAAAAGTAGGAAGTACTGAGTCTGTTTTACTAGCACACTGTACACGACCTGCATTGTATTTTATCCTTACTCCGTACTCACATGCAGTCATTATTTTGTTGCACAGCGACAACAAAGATATTCAGTTTTATGTCAAACTCTTCCTCATGCAATTTCTCCACGGTCGAGTGCCCCTAACGCATCTCCTTCAAGCATCCTAATGTTTGGTGTGTATCTTCTCTTTCTTCCTTGAGACATTTTGGCGAATATCAACCAACATTTATGTACATAGATGCCATCCGTGTAAGAGAGTGAACAAGTTATCTAATCCTCTTAAACTCTGCCACTAAACTCTTGGATATGGATATTTGTTGTTTGTGTTTGGGGTTTCTCTTATATTTCTAGTTCCTGTTTTATTTTGAAATTGACTTCCCTTAGACTTGCTCCTGTGTTGCTTCCTGTTTTTGTCCGTTCCCTGCCTTTGAAAATCAGTCACCTGTATCTCGTTTGTTAATTGAGCCTCTTCAGCTTCAGCCTTGTTCCCAGTGTTTCTGTTCTGTTACTCGTGTCACCTGTCCTGTTTAGTGCGCCGGTGTTTTGCTTTCCTGTTTGTCGGAAATGTTTTGTGTTTACATTGTAAGTTTTACCTTTTCTGTCTAAATAATATCAGGTTCTGATGAGTCCTCTGCCACACAAGTGGTTTGGGTTCTCTTAATGCGTCTTTAATGCTGTTTCTATCTATCCTGCTTCAAAACCAAAGTAACAAGCCTGTTTTTTTTTATTTTAAGTATGAGAAATTACTGAAATATTTACTTCCATGGCTCCTACGTTGTACCCAAAGAGACCTCCAGCTACCATCAATCACTTCAGCCCACCAGCAGTTGCACCGTTCTCATGTTCAAGTGTCAGAGCCGGGCGAGTAACAAAAACAAACTTGTCTTTAGCTGTTTGACAGGAAGCTTTAACAGGTCATGCTTCATTTAAAGATGAAGCAAGAGGTTTTCTGTTCGCTTACAAGCGTAAAACTAATAACCACATCCATCAAGTGAACCTCAAAAAAAAAAACGACAAGAGGATGCGTGCAAGCATTTAATTCAGACGCCGCACTGCAGGTTTCATCCACCAAAATGAAGGAAAAGAACCCAAACTTGAAAATAAAAGCCTGGGAGGGTGTAATTATTACATTGTGGGTTATTGAGAGTTTAAATATTGCACAATGGTTTGTTTGAGAGCTAAAAACTTAAATCCTGACTCGAAGTGTCAGCTCACTGAATGGTGGGAAACATGACTACATGTTACATAAGGTGCTTTGCACGGAGGCAAATTCAGCTCCAAACCCTGTGATTAACCAATATTTGAACATTTGTGGCTAAACCTCGAGATACCCAACTGTCATGTAATGCCTCAACGTTGGGAACCGTAAGAAAGGGAGGATTATGTTATTGACCACGATCTCGTTGGTGCTTGATACGTGCAGTAAGTCTCATCTTACAGGTGAAGACCGCGTTTTTGAATCAATGCCTTTTAAAGAGCCTGACACTCAAAGCCCTCTGAAAGTTCGACAGATGAATGGAAATATTTAATTTGCCGGAGCTTCTTTCACAAAACAGCATTTAGTGCGTTTTAATCACACCACTGGTGCGGTTCAATTGGGCGCTTGTGAAAGCAGTAACTGTTCTCTGGTGTGGATCTTAAATGAGACCACGAGCTCTTCCCCAAAGTGGTTCAGTCTGTTTCTGAGCAGACCCTGAAGTGGTTTAACTGCAGTGAAAGCAAAATCCAACCCTGATCAAACTGAAGGAACCCAACCAAAACGGTGCGGATCACGGGTTGTGTCTGTGTGACGCGTTTGATGTGATGTAAATAAAATGACAGGTAGCGTGACAGGGAGAGGGCCGACTTCGACGTCTGAAGACATCCGGTGTTTGAGCTGAAGCAGAACCAAAGACTTTACATTTTCCAGCGTTCAATTTATGACCAATCAGAGAGACTTCTGTGAGCACATTTCTGGGTCTTCTCCTTCATGTATACCCCTCTCTGCAACCGTTGTTCTTTTTAAATTTTGATCTAACAGAATTTTTGCACCGCGAGGCTGAACGGGACTAAACAGAAAACTGAGCAAATGCATCAGTTTGAATTTGATACTGACAGCTCAAACAGACTGTGCGGCCGAAGTGAAAGAGCCCTCAACTGCTTTAAACGCATCTATGGAGACGTAAGCGCGTGAGAAATTTTTAGCACGGCTGCTACTTCACACAGTTTTCAAGATTTGAGAATGTTGACCACCTTTACAGGGTTGGTCACACAATCATAGTTCTGCATATTTCCCTACTTCAGTCTTTCATCATTCATAGCTGATCTCGGATCTGTATCAAGTACAGATTGCGATCACATGTACAGTCTGATGGCGGCAAGGATGCGCGAAGATGTCTGCCAACTGCTATTCAACTCCAAAAGGATGTATTAGCAGTCATCCTGATCAGTCAGTTCCACATCTGCATCTGTGAAATATTCGATCAAGATTTTTTCCTCCATCTGACAGCAATGTGCAATAAAACCGGGGGCCGTCCTTTTCCTGCTCCAGATATTGATGCTGACGTTTTGTTTTTCTTCTCATTCATTCAGACAGACATTCCAAGGCACCTAATATCAACATGAACAAAAGTGAAAACTGTGAATTGCAACATTCGTGGCAGTTTCCAGTCCCCAAGTTTGAATAAAGTTTAAACAGCTCAGGAGTCAACTAAACAACCCTGTTATATCAGCCGAGTTCTGTTGGTTGGAAACATAAGAGCCTTTTAATCTACTGCGCTTTGTTTTAAGAAACAATTTTTCCTTTTTTTTTTTTTTTAATCTCTGCTCATGACAGTACACATTTTTCCATCATACCATTGGAGGCTCTGTAGGACTGCAGGAGATCAGACAGCAAACCCTTCTGGACGGTGGCGTTCCCACTCAGCGTCTCCTTATCCAGGATGAGCAGGAAGTGGTGGAGCTCCATCAGGAGCTGATCCAGCACTGCAGGCACAGACAGGAGAGAGCGAGAGTCTCAGAGGTATTGCAAAAATGATGAATTCCTTTATGATGAATGTTATTAAACATTTTTTTTTGTGTGAGAATATTTTGCAATAAGAATGACAAATGTTTTTTAGCCCACACTAAAAAAGTAGATAGAAGGGAATATTATACTTTATGAGTAAGACTTGGGGGTTCAGCTCAAGGACTCTGCTCTGTTGTTGGTAAGATAACGCTCGCTGTCTTTCCTTTCTGCTTCGAGCTATGTCGCATGCCACCATTTTATATGGGAGAGACTCTTCAGAGGATTTTTTTTTAAATTATTGGCAACAGTTGATAGACATTAATGTCTTTCACTCATCTCTCGCTTGCTGCTGACAGTTACCAGTCTGTTTGAGGTCGTTTTGGGTTTAGTGAAAGGTCAAGTCCAGAGGAGAGGAGGAGCCTGGGATGGAGTCGGAGGGGCTAATGTGTCTGGGTGCAGCCCACACACATCCTTCAGGGGTCAGCGCTGGGCTCATGGCCCTCTCTACAGTGAGGGGAGCTCTTTGTGTATCCCCTCACTGTCTCTTGGCCTTATGAATAGGCCCCTTGCTAGAAGGGGCCTCAGAGTGAGAGCACTTCAGCAGAAGACGAGGCAGACGAGGGAATAGGGAACAAAGACTTTATCAAAGGAAAGGTGGTGCAGTTATAGCAGAGGGGGTGTTGTACTGTTTATAGAAACGGCACTCTGTGAAACTCCCTTCAAGTGTATGACACTATTTTTAGATGTTTTTTCGCTGGTGTCTAAGTGTCATCAACTTCACAAAAGAAGACATAAGTAAGTAAAAGGTAAAAGTTAATCACCAAAGTGGAAATGCGTTCTACATGTGTTGGCCCTGCAATGGACTGGCGACCTGTCCGGGGTGAACCCCGCCTCTCACCTGAAGGCAGCTGAGATAGGCTCCAGCCCCCCCGTGACCCTGAACAGTATAAGTGGTCGAAAATGGATGGATCAGGTTATAATCTGGATATGATTATTGATCGATGGAAAATTTGCTCATGTTTTGAAGAAAATGGTAAAGGACATGCCTTTTGAAAGGGATAAATTAAACTCCTGGAGATGGTATGAATATAAATTTTGATGATGTGTATGTTCAACCAGATGTATGCTTCCTCACTGTCGGACACAAACAGTTTGCATCTCCAGCAGAGAGCACGGCTGATCGCCATCAACAGGAAAAACAGGCTTGCAGGTTTAAACCAGAAAGGGTGGAAAATCACGTCTTTTTAATCGTGTGACAAGATTATGCCAATAAACCTTAAACGAATTCAGAAGTAAAATATAAAAAGCATCAAGTATGTCTCTGGAATGCTTTGGACAATTTTTAAAAGCAGCAATAGTTTGAAATGTTGGGAGATAAGATCTTTCTTGCCAAAGTCAGATGAAAGATGGATTGCAGCTGCAGTGTTTGTACAGTAAGCATGGATCTACTGTGCTCAGGTTAGGCTTCTCTCTCTTATCTTAACAAAATAAGTTGAGGAAATAACTAGCTTGACTCTTGGTTTCTTTCTTTCTTTCTTTTTTTTTTTTAAAGAACACCAACCAGCACTATTAGAGCTCCTCTCCTATCACATCAATAATTTATTGAACCAGTGCGAAAAGGGTCATCGAGAAAAATCCCCCTTTTACTGGAGGTTGAGTGCTGAACTGTTTCTTCCTGGAGGCTTCATCAGTGGGTCGCCTGGCAACTGCAAGTATTGCTTAAGACGATTTCCCTCCTTCATACTCTTTGGAAATAGTTGAAATCGTTCCAGATTCCACGCTCTGCAGTGGAGATCCTTTGATCACACAAATTAAAAGACTGGCAGATCGTCTCCGATAAGCCTAACACACATACTGTGTTTGTGCTGAATAACCTGTTTCCTATGGAGTCCTGGGGTCGCCACAGAGATGGTTTCTGATGTTGTTGTGGGAATAGAAAAAACAACAACAACAACAACAACATTATTTTGAGGCCACGAGATATATCTTCCCTCAATTTAGTTATTTTGGGGCCACAATCTGTAACTCGTTCCCCCGATTTAATTAATAAGATATAACCTATTCCCTCATTTTAGTGATTTTATATTTTTGAAAAAGTTAGAGTTTGTTGCTTCAAAATAACTCAGTTGAAAGAACAAGTTATATCTTGTCACCTCAAAAGAGCTAAAATGTGGAAACAAGGGCTATTTCTTGGCCTCAAAATAGCTAAATGGTGGGAACAAGTTATATCTTGTGGCCTCAAGTAATGTATTTCATCTCTCTGTGCCCTCAAAAGGAATCGTTCTATGGCCACCACAGGGCCCTGTAGTTTCCCCCACAAAACAAATCAAATAAGCAACAGAGGATCAGGTCTTTGTGACCCGATAATCAAAGCCCAGCAACAAAAAGTGAAATTCAACAAAGAACAAGACTCATAAGAACAAAAAGCCTGCAGAAATCACATAAATCCACATTGAGGATAATAAACTGCCCTTCTCTGTTTGAACTCTTTTAAAACTGTCAGCGGGTCTGTTTTAACTGCTCCTTCCGGCTCAACCTGACCGAGCCTGGAGGATGAGTACACTCATGCCCTCTCCCACTCTCCCTACACTCCCACACATCAAAGAGCTCATGGAAAGAGGGAGTTTTCTGCAACATAAGGTGTCAGATCCTAAGCTTTGCCTTTTCAAGATGACGTGAGGCTTTCCCACAGCTATAGCAAGCTGGGTTGTTTTAATCACTCCTACTCAAGCTGAGTCAACTTCTCAGAGAGGCCCGGGGTAGGAGGAATTCTACCGTCGAACGAAAACATTACTGTCCTGGACACACAAAGACACAAACGCGCGCGCAAGTACACACACACACACACACACACACACACACACACACACACAGGAGATGAAAGTAGTTAAAGTCAGTTTGGACAATGAAAAAGACCCCACCCCTCTACTGTATAAAAGTTGTTCTGATGATTAAAATCATTTACTTTCTGTTCATCTCTTAGAGTTGTTTAGTTGTTTATGTATGGAAAGTCAGTATGAAACCAAACATTTTTACAGCGTCTCCTCCTTGTGTGTTTGCAGAGATTGACTTAGATGGCCTTTTGGATTGGGGGGGGGCTGGGAAATATAGTCAGCTGACAGGACATGGAGGTCTGTAGCAGGCTGTCTCTGTGGGTTACGGCTTGGCTAGACGCCCACTGCACATCCAGTGAGTGACCGCAGCCTCTGCAGCATAAACAATTCACTCCAGTAGAATGGCCTACAGGAATCTACGAGACCATCACAGATCCAAACTGCTGCAGGGTCTCAGACTAATGAAACTTATCGCAGTAAAATGCAATAAAAAAGAAAGTAAACAGGAAAACTGATAAGTTTCCCAAGACTTGCATCATGCACACTAGGATATTCTCTTCCTCATGCCTGAGGTTGTAATTCTCGATTTGCTTCATTAACATGGATAAACAGTCTTGGCTAAGTTCTCTCGCACTGGAGATAACATTCATTTTTGATGGGGTGCTCTGATAAGGGTCAGTAAAATGTAATTCTGAAGCCTGATTAGGGTTAAGATGGATGAACAAAAACAGTCTAGCTGTATTTCTCTCCATTCCTTTATTTCATTGATGGTCATTGGCTGAATGATTAGGGGTCAACACCGTTAGAGCTCGTCTGTGTTTTGCTTGCGTGACCATCGCTGTGGTCGACATCACACTCTGAATCGGACTGAAAGCTTAGATCGGCGAAGAGTAGTTTTTATGAGGATTGCATTCGTCATGCAAGTGACAGCTTCAACTTAATCTTAAACTTCTTTGTGATGTTACAGTTTTTCATTTAAAAAAAAAAAGTCATTACCATCTCGAATCCCCCGACTAGTCTGTCCAGTCAAGCTCATATTCCTGCTTGTCCAGACTCATATGCTGTACAGTCTTAAGGGGATTTTAATTCAAGCACTACTTGAATCCAAGTGTCTCAAGCTCACGTAGATGTTTTGTTTCACCAATTCTTTGTGACTCCAGAGCGCAGAAAGAGCCACGTACATTTAGCTTGAAGCTAATAGCGCCACCATTGATAATTAACTTGAGAGTTAATTATCCAGTATGTGCTCTTCATCCAGCCGCATGTTCACTAATCTAGAGTTTGATTTACGCTAAAAACAAACTAATGATAAGCCTTCTGATTTGGCAGTTAATCAAGGTAGCACTCGACCGGAGTGTGGAGTCACAAAGAAAGATCAAGACACCTATTTGAGAGTTCTTGAAAGGAAAAAAAACACACTTTTCGGTTGAAGTATTGCCAGGAGATATATTCTGAACATCATAATGTCAAAATTGAAGTTGACTTTTGATATAAAAGGCCATTGGAATGAACTGTTGGGTGAATTTCATGCCATTAGGCATTTACAGGAAATGTCATAATATTTCATGTGTAAACTGTAGAGTTGTGGCCATTAACTGCCAAAATCAGATCAAATTCAGTCCTTAAGTCCAAGTGAACATTGGTACTATATCTGAAGACATTCCATCAAGGAGTTTGTGAGACATCACATGACTCTTTGACCGTAAAAATCTTTTTCAGTTCCTCAAATTTGGACGTTTATGCTAAATTTAGAGAAATTCTTTCAAAGCATTCCTGAGATTAACGAGAATGGGACCGATGAGCGTACATTCATACAGACAAACTGAAAACATCATGCCACCGGTCCACAGAAGCGTAACAGATTTTTTATCAAGTTCAGTAACATGTCCACACATGAAAAGGACAACATCTCAGTTGTGTTGTTGACTGAGCCACGACTGTTTCTAAAATGTGACCATGCTTCCTATGTTGCCAGTGATTTCTACATCTCAGGGATATCCCACTGGAACCTTTCCTACTGTGCGTCAGCTACACAATGAGCCAGATAAATATAGAGCTGCATTCAAGGAGTCATGTCTCAATGATGGCTACTCACACAAAGAAGATAAAGGACTAGACACGACTCCTTAATCCTTGTTCAGTTTGGACAAATCAGCTGAGTCTCGCATTTAATTTCGGAGTGACTTGAAGGTCTGCGTCCAAACTGAAAGGCAATATCTTAATAAAGACAAACATACCATCCAACGACTGTAACTGGAGAGTGGTTGGTGTGTTTGTATGTTCCACCAATGAGCTGGCATGAAAAGACACAGGGGAGACTTAAGGAATGAATATTGCCAGAATGGATCAGGGGAGGTGATAGAGAGGGCTGGGGTACAGGGGCAGGAGCCTGGCCTTTCCTTTTAGTTAAACTTTGTCAAGGTTAAACAGGGCGGCTGATACACTTTCACTAGGCAATCGTTGACTGAAAGAATATAAACTGTCATTAATCCCATCAAGTGCTTAGAAATGGGACCCCCTTACTTCATGTGAAAACTCCGACACACTGGAGCTCAGCCAGGGATTTGTAAGTATTCCGACACCTGCAAAACTGAAGCAGGAAAAAAAAAAAGACTACAGCCTCTCGAGGAGTTTGAATTCCTGGTCTGATGCTGTGCGTGGAGTTGAGCCCAAATTTATCTTCAGAAGTTTTAACCGACACCCCAGGATCAATCGTGCGCCAGCTCTGGCTCCCACCCCCCTGGAGAGATGACTTTCCAGGTCTGTAGAACCAGTTTGCTATGGGGTCAGCGTGACTGGGCCCTTGCCTCTTTTTTTTCCCATTTGGTAACACATCTGAGCCAAGAATACCTTTCCGTGCAGGTGGTGGACCCACACATTGACCAAACCACCACAAATAATCGATCACATACATACCTTTGAATTGCAAAAACTCCTTTTCCTTTGTGCAATTCTACCTCTCTTTTCACATTTCTGCTGCTTGTGCCCCCTCCTCCCTTCACCCAGGATCAAATTGACCCCATGTTTCCTCTCATTTGATGCATCATCTCCTTTCATCTGTCAATGTTTGCAGTTTTCTCAGTGATGCAATACTTTTACTCTTTTCAAGCATGTTTATGACTCTGGCAAACAGTAAAAGAAAAAAAAAGTCAAATATGTGACAACAAAACCTGATGAAATATGAAATTATAATATTGCTTTAAAGTGATGATGCAAGAAAGTCTGTTGAAATGTAAGCAGGCCATCTTGCTTGTTCGGCTTAGACTTTCTGGTTCAAGTCTCTGTTTTGGACACTCTTGCTTTCTCTCTGAATCACAGTCATATTTTGGGATGTGGTGCAGATGTGGAAAATAGCAGCAGATGTGCTCACATTGCTGTTTCAACGTCTGGTTAAAACGTCCATTCGACATTTTTTTTTGGAGCTTTTATAAAATCGGCTCGGCCTCTCTGTCTCAACGTCCACCCATAAATCTGTTCTCCCCATCCATCCCCTCACCCATTCACTCCATGACTTCACTCTGAACAGGTGCATCCCTGCGCCACATTTGCTTTCACTTACCAATCGCAGTGTTAGCGATGTGCATGCAACGCCAGACAGTTTCTTTTCGACTAATTATATGACTCAGACTCACTTCAATTAAATGTCCAGGAACATACACTGGACAACACCAATAATAGTTTGGTTCTAACCAGCTCTATTCCTGTATTCCAATTTGACAGCACACACACGCTAAAGGTTTGCAGAAAGACTCTGTGTTTTAAATGTAAATTATTTCCAATTCTCCTCTTTTTTTCAGTCGGTGCAGTGAATACACATGTTTATGTTTATATGTGTTCCTTAGTTGGTGAGGAAGGAACAATAATTAAAGTTAAAATAACTATTAAACTATCTTTTGCTACCCTGACACATTTGCACTGTAACTTTTGTAATTCTCTCCTCATTGAAATGACTTTATATTTTATTTGAGTGCAATGATCACAAAGTTTCGCCTATTTAGCCTTTTGGTCCTACCAAATTGGTGCAAGTTCTTGAACTGGTGCTCCCTGAACCTTGGCTCTCCCTCCCGAGCCATCTCTGAAGCCACGTCAAAACCAGGGCTGTCGTGGTAAAAATCAGGTGGTTAAATCATCAAATCCAGTCTCCAGATGAGATTCATTAATGTCATTGGCTCAAAGGCGGGTGACACGACACTGCTGGATGAGCCTCGGACCCTGCACATGTCTAGCGTGTTCATATGTGTCCATCAGACGATTGTTATTGCCTCGCTGTAAGGTGGCGTGGAGGGAGAGCTTGATTTTGGGAATGAAGTAACCATTTGTGAGAAAAATCAAACGTTCAAAATAAGTTTCACAACCAGGCAGTGACAACCATTTAGTAGCATAACTGACATCTACTACAACATGTTTAGTTAAACAAAATATACTTATGGGGCGGCACGGTGGTGCAGTGGTCAGCACTGTCGCCTCACAGCAAGAAGGTTCTGGCTTCGAGTCCCGGCTCGGGCACGGGATCTTTCTGTGTGGAGTCTGCATGTTCTCCCTGTTCCTGTGTGGGTTCTCTCTGGTACTCCAGCTTCCTCCCACAGTCCAAAGACATCAAGAGGGGACGAGGCTGATTGACACTCTAAATTGACTGTAGGTGTGACTGTGAGTGTGAATGGTTGTCTGTCTCTATGTGTTGGCCCTGTGATGGACTGGTGACCCGTCCAGGGTGAACCCCACCTCTCGCCCGTAGCCGCTGGGATAGGCTCCAGCCCCCAGCAACCCTTAATAGGAACAAGCAGAAGAAAATGGATGGATAGAAAATATACTTGTTGCCAAATTTGCCAAAAAGTTTATTTGCAAACTAGACGGCACATGGAGAGCACGTTTCTCCAAAAAGTTGAACCCAATGAAAAAACAATGCAATTATGGCAATATTAAAGGGATCAGGCCAAAATGTCATGGGTTCTGTTAAATTCAGCCATATAGCTTTTGTCGAATCCCGCTGACAGTCAAACAGACACACGAAAAAAAGAACTGTGATAGGTGGGTTGGTCGAAGTCCTCTGACTGTGTGTGTGTCAGGGAAATTGCTACAACTGCATCATAAAAGGAAGTGAAGACAAAAAGTAGAATTGGAACCAGAGGTCCCACGCAAGAAGGTTTGGATGATCAATTTCTTTGTTACACCACTGCACATTGAGAACAACTCTGCTTTAGAAGACGAGAGGAAAATGATCAAAGGGCAGCACGTATCTAATCATTTAACTCACAAACACCACACATTTGGTCTCTTTTTGTTTCTTTTTGTTTTTAATGCTCAATCCGGGACCTGCTCTGGTGAGAACCGCAGCTAATTGGCTGGTGGCAAGCCCTTCGATAATGGTTCAAACATCAATTTGACTGGTGTTTGATGGCTGTTGGCCGGCATTTGTCTGTCTCGCTGCAGCAGGCTTGGTTCAGCTGTGGGGCAGCAACATGCGTGGACATGACTGGATTAATTCAAGCTGTGTTTTGGTGTTATTGCCTTAGAAACCAGCAAAAAAAAAAAAAAAAGTGTTGTCAACTTGATGACCTCAGAAAAATGGGTCGCTTGTGTGTGATAGCACTACTGACAGAACTTTGGCAGTGGACAATGTGACTGTAAAAAAGAAGTGAATAAAATATAGTTCATTTACAGGGGTAAAAAAAGACCAAAATTCTCAATTCGCAATTAAATAAAGATTAACACATTTGTTTTTGTCGAAACCAAAGGCTCAGACTTTGTCCTTATAAATGCAAACAGAAGCTGAGAAACCATAAATAAGCTGCAAAGTATTAAAAGTCTTAAGTGTGGCATTTAATTTCACGATAAATTATTGTTGTAACAGCCACTCGTCCCACTGCTATGTTGACCGGTCTGTGGAAAAACAAACACTTCACATAACTATACTTGGACTGACCACGGACTTCCTTTCGAACTACTCTTACTCACACCATTGCTGAATATAAATTCTGGGTTGATGGGTTTAAAAAACCACCAGGATGTGGTGTTTATGGGAAATCCTCTGGAGTTTCTCACCCTCCAGCCATGTTGTGCATGCGGCAACAGTGCAAAGTGAGCATCAATCTAAACAGATTACAGGCTGGTTTGACTACGATTCTCTCCCAGAACACCTGGTGAATTTTGACTAGCCGGGCTGTACAGAAAGCAGCGGTGCTTTTTCCTAATTTCAGAGAATTGTAGACGTAAAATGCTTAGATTGAATATATTTAAAATGGCTGTGTTTCTCTCTATATTTTGAAGAGGGTAGACAGATTACACACGAGATTAAATGAGGTGGGAAGAGCTGCTTTTTTTGTAGGAAAAGTTAGACGTGGGAGTTTGACATAATCCAGTGTTTTAACACTACAAAAGCTTGTTGAACGTTTTAAAATGTCACACTATGACTACAAAAATGATCTTTATCAGTAGAATCATTTTCGTCTGACTGAATCTCATCCATTCTATCATGACTCTACAGCATCTGCTTTCATCCCTGCTGCAACTGTCTTTTTCTGTTCTGTCTTCTTTAGCCCATGAAAAACAGCACAGTCCTCATATATGCTTGAAGGCATGCTGCCATTAAATATTAAAGAGGTTTGATCAATGTGATTCAAACAAGGAAGACTACATGAAAAGAAAGTGAAGCCCCAAGTGTCCTAGGAGGAATGAGATAAAAGTGAATGGTGAAGGCTGTAGACTAACACTGAGAGAGAAGACGAGTATTTGGGCTTCCAAACTAACTCACAGGGGTGATGCATTCATCCTCAGAGCAACAGATTAAGACCTTAGCTTTTAGAGAGCACAAATGCTAAAGAAAGAAGGAGTCACTTGTGAAATGTGAACCCACTGCCTTCTAAAGTCTCCCAACTATTGAATCTTGCCTTTATTTCGCACTCACTTTATCTTTCCCAACTCTCTTCTAACCCCCCGTCCTCCCCCTTGGATCTGTGCTGTCTCATGGTTGGAGCTTTATAGCTGAATCTGAACTAAAACTTGATTTATTTATTTATTTTGGTGTACTGGAACAACTTCATGTTGATTAGAATGCAGTGCATGTTACTGTAGTCTCTGCACATAAATGCTTCAGCTGTAGATTCAACGCTCTAGCTTCAGGGCATGATGGCGTGAAGTTTGTGTGTGTGCGCATGTGTGTATGTGTGCGTGTGTGTGTTCACGCACAGCATTGACAGAGAAGTGGGAATAGAGTAGAATGAAAATAAAGTTTTGTCCACAGAAGAACTGTCAGCTATTAAGTGATATGATCTGATCAATAGATACACAAGAAATGTTGGACGTTAAAGTGAAGCACTGATACTTTTGACTGTAACAACATTCCAGCCATGTTTTCCAAGTGTAAAGAGGGGTTTCTGAGGCTCACTGCTGTCCTATTCCTAGAAAAAGTAAGTGCTGAATGACAAATGCAAAAAAACACTTTTTATGCCACTGTTTTCCAGTGGGAACCAGCTGAATGAAGCATGGATCTTTCCCCAACTCTCCAGTGATATAATCAAGTCCCTAAGAATGAGATGTTAATAATTTTGTTGAAATCATGGCTGCCACAGGATATTGACGAAACTTAATTAAAATATACAGCAAATCTTGCAAAACATATGAGAGATATGTGAGGTTGCGTTAAAAACAAAACAAAAGAACAATCCAATATGGCTGCTGCAGGAAGATAGCGACATCGGTCAACACGCTACCTATGATCAAGCTTAGACCACAGTGAGAACATGTGTTGTAGTTTCATAGGATTTTAAATAATCTCTAAAATGTTTCAGGGCCTTTTCATGACAGCTATTTTCAAATTTCAGCAAAATGGAGACAAAATTTCTCGTTAATTAGTGAACCAATTACAGGACAATAATATCACCAGAGCACTGTCCCACATGGAGGGCCTGAGTTGACATTATTAAATATACCTTGTTTAACTTGTTAATATGAGTTTAAAATGTACACAAATGGTCTTCAAAGACTTAATCTTATTCAAAACTACTGTTGAAAGTTGTAACGTTCATATTCAAAGCTACATCATTAGCTAAAAGTGTTGGGAGGTGCTTTAATATACACAAAGCAAAATGTTTCTTGATATTTAAGAGGACATTTTACACAATCGGTACGAAAACTATAATGACGAATAAACTGCTTACACAAATCCTAATTCATTACTTTGACAGGACTGTAAGACAAAATGCTGAGTCATCGAAGTAAGCTAGTTCTTGCTCTCTGCTAAAAGCTATGCTTGCCACCATTTCAGTCACTTTGTATTAACATGAAAAGGCAACCACATATTGTCCGTGCACGATCAGAAGACTGATTAAAAAAAAAACTTTCAGGAAAAACTGTCTAACTTAACAATGTTGGCGACAACAGCTCAGCAGGAGAAGCTTTAGCCGTTTTGCTTTAGCCTCATTTCTGACTATAGCTTCTATATCACTGGGAGGGGGTACTGCAGTACATGAGCACCATTTAACCACGTCACATGCTCTCCAATGGAAGGCAGAACATCTATAATCCAATAAACGTCTATGTACAATCAACCACTGGTCAGCATCAAGTGATCATCATCACCATGATAATTTAGCAGCTAAGGAACCATTTCCTGTGCTCCTGAGTTGAGGAAGAAACTCAAAAACACAGCAGAGGGAAAAGTGAATATTGAAACACAAAGTAGGCAGAAAGACAACTCGGTATGAATGCAACTGTGTGAGCATCTGACATGTTTTCAGTGCCGTTTTCAACCTATGTTTAAAGTTGAAGTGAAGCTTTACAAGCGTCCGCCATCTTGGTTTGATTAGAAAGAATGCTTCAGACTACTAGCAGCAGATGACAAATAAAAACTAACTAGCAACGTCGCCTCAGAGCCACTCATATAAAAGCTCCTCTGCTTAGTTATTATCCCACAGATAAGTGGCCAGGAGGGATGTAGGGAGAGTGCAAACTAGTGAGTATGCATGTGTGTGTGATTAGGAGTGTGTGAACTCCTGTTCTCCAAATAATCCATCAAAAAGGTACCTGATGAGGGGAAAAACAAAACAAAACACAATGCAGTTGTGATCCGGAGCTACCGTATCCAATAAACAAAGCCATGTTTGGGTGTGTTGAAAATGACCCTAAGGGCGAAAAGGGCTAAATTCACACAGAGCACCCCACCACCACAGAGCAGGAAGACCGTCTTTCTTTTCATCATTTTTATAGCCAAGTCCAGCTTCCTAAATTACCTGCACTCCACTTGCTCCCCGTTGGCAAGTACACCCCATGACACAGTTCTGAGTGAACCACTAGACCCCATGCCAGCCCTGACGGCCTACATCTTAGCTTGCTCAGTTTGTGGGAGGTCACTGACTTGTTTCAGATAAGCACCATTAATGTCAGCATTTATATTAATCAAACATGATTTATTTTAATTGGATAGATTCATTTTGACCGATGGAAAAAAAAACTTACCGTGGCTCATAATGACTGATTCTGAATCAATTTCTTACTGGATTCTATTGTGTTTTAAATTTGACCCTCTAACCTGTTGGATTACATTGTATTTTGATCAAAGGATGAAGCAGTTGTTGGCTGAGACGAGAGCAGAAACTCCAAATAAGATGAGACAGAAGGCACTTTCTGATGTGAACAGCAAGATAATGAATACCACAGGAGATCTTTCAACAGGTTAATCCAATATTTAATGACCTGATGCATTTCATTACTACTGCATGTACTATTATTTAGTTTCACTTGGGGACTGTCGGTCCGAATGTATGCATCTGACAGTTTATTACATTCAGGGTGATCAGAAGTTTCTGGGACAGTTAGCATAAACAAACTCACTGTAAGTTTCTATTTGTACATAGTGAACCATAACTTTTCTGCAAATGTTATGGTGGGTTGAGTGCATGCACTTTCACTTTTTACACATTTCTGTTTTCATGGCGAGTTGGCCATTTTTGATATTTCATCATAGAACAGACGGTCGTATCTTTTCCAGACTTCCCATATTTGATGACAGTCTTAACCTGAAGATGTCTACAAGCTGCATTTAAAGCCCGATGTAACTGCGTCGTCTTCAGGTGATGTACAGCAACAGAATGAGAAAGTGTGTGTTCTCTAGCGCCACCTAGTGGGGGCAGGAGGTGACATTGGTACTAGAGTTCATGCATCTACTCCATGCAGAATCCAAATATTATCAGGTTTCGACTCCAGCTTATTCTACGGGATCATAGGTAATAAATTCATTTAATTTGTTCTTTCCAGCCAAATGTGAGCATCTGTGTTTTGTTGTCATTTGCTGGAGATGTTTCTCTTATCCTTAAAGGGCAAAACAAACTGAACTGAAACCAAACCGTGAACCAAAACTAAAAAAATGCCAACTGAGCCACAAGCTTTCCTGCAAACTTCACGAGAGAGCTACATTGGACAATATCATATTTGAACACTTGCAACATGTCGTCTCGTCATCTGTTCTGACCTTCTGCTGCGACTATGTTTCCATTCTGACTCTGATTCAAATCCGTGTTGAAAAACAATGCTTTGTGGTTTAAACCTCTGGTCTGGTTACGGCACAAAAGCATTGTGCTGATTTATGGTTCAAACTCTGTAAGGGTCTTCCGCTGCAACATCTGTCAAACAGCAATCTTGACTTGCTGCTTGATGAGCTGCAGTCCTCCGAGCCAAAGTCCAGTATTTGTGTGAGCCATTCACCACTTTTTCTCAATAGACTGGCGTAATCGGATTTACTGCTGACCTGTAATCATAACGACTACAGCTGCTGGATGGCATATGTCACTCAAACATTAAAATAGGTCAGTTTTGGCAGTCTGCATTCATGATCTATCCAGTCATTTTGGGTGGAGGACAGTCTCATATTTTCCATGCACAAACATCAACTTAGAGTATAGTGTGGGAAAAGAGGACCAATGAGCCAATAATTACATTTAAAGTGCTCAAATTTTGAAGCAGTTTTGCTTCTGAAATACATCCTCTGCTGCGATGCTGCTCAAACATCTCAAACACAGCACTGCTCCAGGTGGTTTCACTAAATCGATCGCCATTTCTGGCAGAAAGTGTGAGAATCAGTGACTTGAGCTGCAGTACTGTTTCTCTGGAATGAAACCTGCATGAGTCAGGTTTGAGAAACACAGAGCATATTCAGAATACTAAACAATGCCTTGCCTTGTCATTGTGCCCCCCCCCCCTGAAACATTTCCAGGTTCCCCTTACTGTACCCCCCTCCACTGACTGCCTGTGGCTGTTAGTGGTATCTAGTTCAGTGTCCTGGTGCTGCTGTTGCATGCAGCTGCCAGAAGAGTAAACTCCAGTCCTTGTTTCTGTCCTCTACAATACATCAGCGCCGGTTTCTTACCTCGCATCACTATTCATGTTTTACCCTTCTATCCTAGAAATAAATCTTTGGCCCATCATTGTAACTTTGAAAAATACAACCAATCTTTAGTTCACGGAAAATAAAATAGGCAGATCTCACCTAGTTTGTCAGATGTGCTGCAGCAGCTACGGTGGCCTTGAGATGCTACCGTCCATGCTTTAAAAAACAAAAAAACAAAAAAAAAAACGTGCCAGTAGATGAAACACCCAAAAAATTACAAAAAAAATCAACACATGCGCAGAATGTAGCAAACATGTTGCAAATTCACACATTATGAAAGTCATTGTAAATACAAACATGTGGAATTACAGAAATCTGCTCCAAATTCACCCAACACTTTGATAGAAACACACCGCCAACACACGCAGCACGAAATTTACGAAACACATTCAGAAACACACTGCAAGGTTAACAACGGAAGCGTTTCAAGAAGGAATTTGAAAGTGACCAGCAAGTCTGGATCCTCTTGTGCTTTGCCATTTTTAACACAGTTAAATTGATTCGGATATCTGCTGTTAACCAGCTTTCTGTACTGCGAGTTGATGACGATATTTTTGTGTTTTCCTGATGTTGCAGTGCCCTGAGTTGTCCGCACCGTGAATGTTAAAACAGAAGTCACATGGACTGCAGTCATCAGACCTCATTCTAAATCAGACAAAATTTCATTTCGGGTGTTTAAATGAGTTCCTTCAAAATTGTTCCTGCGTATCACTGTTTACATGCGATGGAGGAACTGATCAGGCACCTGTTACATTACATCCCTGCGTTCTGTGTTCGTTCCTCAGAGATTTCCACGGGAGTTTCGCCTGAAAACACTTCTGTCATGTTGACACCGTCATATTTTGAGTATGTTCTTTCTGTTTATGCAAAATACTCGGCCTAGAGCTGAATTAGTAGCATGCACCATACATCATAAACCAGTTCTCGGTATGTGTCGTGAAATCCTGCTAAATAATGCTATTAAGAATGGAAAAACCCAGTCTTATTGCTCGCTCAAACTATAACATTTCCTCAGGTTAAGATTGTTGGAAAGTGCTGTTTACATATAGCGGTGTCTTATTCAGAATATTATTGTGTTAATAGCATAATGCTAGGGTCCATATAAATGTCGTCAGTGTATAAAGACATACTGTGTCTGCTAAGGGCTGTAACTTTTCAGAACTTCTTTTAATACATGTATCAAATTAACAAAATGATTTAAATGAGAAAAAAAATCTGTGCAAATTTCACACTCAAACACCTGGGACTATTAAATGTTCTCATTTCCCGAGGGGTTAAAGCAATAAAACACCCAATAGTTTCAATTCTAGATGTGATGGATATACAGTACGACCGAATAAATGAATGAACAGACCAATCCAAAGCATTCGCTGCTAATGAAATCCCCTCACATATCAATTATACACAGGACACCTCTGCTTTTGGCAGCTTACAACACTGACCATTTACACTGAGAGAGCCAGAGAGAGAGTGGGAGTGAACAGACTGGCTAAGCGGTCTAGTCAGCTGGAGGACGGGGACGCAGCAGCAACACTGTTGTCTTTCACACCATGATGAGTCCAATCCAGTTGGACCAGTTGCCATTGTTTTCTCACCCAGACCGGCAAAGAGGATAACCTGAGCTTTGATGGTCCGATTCAAAATAAGTTTGATGTTCGATGGGATGCAGCTTACAGTCTCACACGCACACTTTATTTAGCGAGTTTTGTCTCAAACTTTTTTGTTTACGTCAATAGGGAAGCATTAGATGACCTTGCTCATCCCTCATGGACAAATAACCACAGGAATTTGAGGAATGCTTTGGGAACAATGTTGCTGCTATTGGAATTTATCAGTGGACACAGTGTAAACTACTTTATAGGGATAGGGCACACATCTTCCTGAAACAGGAGACTTTCACAGTACTTTCAACCTGAGTCAGTTTATGTTCTCACAGGATTTTTGTTTCAAATGGTTATTAGTGGCAGGTGACAACAAAACAAATGCATCTTCTCGCTGCAGAGACAAGTAGAAGTAGGATAAATGTTCCAGAAACTGTTCAAGAAACATGCGAGAAAATCAAATGAATGCGCAGAAGTAGACAAGCCTGCAGGATGTAGGCAGCGATGACATGGATACAGTCGAGTGTTCAAAGTCTACAAGTGACACACCAACGTAGATTTCCTCCTCTTACCTTTGTGCTTCTCCATTCCCTAACACGCACACTCGCAGTTTCACCCTCTTTATCCGCCTCTCATAAAAACCAAACAATCCACCCCCCCTCCCCAAAAAAAAGTTTGCTGACAAGAATGATGGGGTATCAACTTCTGCAGAATGTAGTCCAACGCTCCTGTTTTCTCCAACACACACTGGACACACTGACTGAGTCTGTGACGGAACAACAGCGCTCTCCTCTTCTTCCTCATCTGCTGTTGCGCCGCTGCCGCACCCCCTCCTCCTCCTCCACCTCCACCTCCACCTCCTCCTCCCAGTCTGCAGCATCCAGACTGCAGCGACTACAAACCACACGGTTGCGCCTCCACAGAGGGGGATCTCCCGTTCTGACTCTCACTAATCCCATGAAAAAATAAGGAAGAGATGACTTATTACACCTAAATGCTTGTCACATGGGCGTCATCCAACTTTTAGAAGCAGTTCCTCTGCGTAAACATTTAAATGAGGTGCGTTAAAGTCCGTATAACATCGGAACGTTGCGTATTCCGTCAGAATTGGTTTAACTTTTTAACAGTTTAAACTTTTTTACACAATAATCTTTGTCAAATCACACTCGATTTTTTTTTCTTTCTCGAAACAGAAAGTTCACTACCTAAACAACCGCGCAACCCCGTGGGAGAACTGTGACCGGGTGGAGGTATGAGAGGAATGCCAAGCGAAGAACCATAACACACTCTAGAAAATGATTAAAACGCATGACGCGCATCTGAAGACGTAAACTCACTGCTTCTCACATACGTTTTGCTGTTGTTCGTGTCTTTTAAATATAAAGCTAAAGCCTCGTTAATTGATATTTGTTTTCATGCGTGCATGCGCGATTATGTGGTTGAGTAAAGGAGCGCTTCGTCGTGGTTTGTTACACTCGACATAAACTGGGAAACAGCAGGTGTTAGTCTTGGGATGTCATCTGATGTTGGTTAATGATAATTTAATAAAGGGAGTGGTTAAGCAGGACTACTTTTATTCGACTGGTGGAGCAAATAAACTGATCAGCTCATCAGGCAATGAGGGCAGGAACTGCATTCCAAATGTCAGATGTCACCACGCAAATCGTCCTTTTTTCCCCTGCTTTTCTTATCTGATCAGGAAGTTGGCCGCGTTTTATTGGGATGATAGGTCACTGCAATACACTCAGGTGACACAGAATATGTTAAACTTTATTATTCATGTCACACTTCAACCTTAACAGCGTTAAAGACAGTCTATCAACTCTCTAACCTTTGAGAGAGAGAAAAAAAAAAGAAGAAGAAGAGGCAAACAGAGAAAAGAAGCATTAACACCAGCTGAGTGCACCTGATGTCTTTGGACTGTAGGAACAGAAGTCCCATGCAAAAAATAGTGAAAGGACGGCCAAAACTCCTAGAGAGGGTGTGAACAGCACAAACGACCTCGCTTGAACTTGGCCGAGAAAAGACAAGTATATTTGAATGCACTTACTCAGCACATTGTCGTTTGATAAACTGTCACATATATAATCATGGTATCATGTCCTCATTTCCCCTCATTTTGTGGTTGAAGTGTTCATTATCCATTTCTATGAACATGTCACATGTAAAACCTGCCGCAAATTTAAAAAACAAAACAAAACAACAGGTCAAACTGAAGAATGCAGCACAACAAATAAAAAGCTAGACTGTGGGGTAGTGGTAGCACATGTGCCTTCAGAGGAGGTTTTACTTTTTTGTTTCCTTTCTCATCTTCTCTTACTTGATGAAATTGTCCTTGGTAATTATCGCATTTACAGCTTCAAAAGAAAGTCTGTCACCAACTCACTTAATCAGTTTGTCCTTTTTGATTCAAGACCGAAAAGC
Organism: Aulostomus chinensis; assembly: GCF_037954235.1. Taxonomy (NCBI): domain Eukaryota; kingdom Metazoa; phylum Chordata; class Actinopteri; order Syngnathiformes; family Aulostomidae; genus Aulostomus; species Aulostomus chinensis. Next base: position 13,755,258 of record NC_141342.1, on the reverse strand, counting down.
CTTTATTTGTTTCCTTGTGCAGGGAAACACTGATATTTTGAGAAAAAAAAAATAGTGCACACATGCTTCTCCACTTGCAGGTTTCTCTGTTTTATTCTCTTTGTTTTTTGCCAGAGAGTTCTCGCTGACAGAATTTATTGCTGTGCGTGATGTTTTGAGTTCAAGTCTCTTCCTCAGATTGCATCTTGAAATGTACAGAGGAACTATGGGTATTTAAGATTTTTTTTTTCACCCATCCCATTGGGGGATGGGGGGACGGGGGGCTGTAGGGGTTGATTGCGTTTTCATGTTCTTTCATCCACCTTTGATATGTCATGTTCCAGTAACACAGCCAATAAGACGACCTGAGATCTACACCCTTTCACCACCTGGCCTCCACCATGTTCTCATGACGCAGATGAGATGTCAAGAGAGTGACGAGTGCCTCAATAACTTCTGATGAATTTTCCCAGCTGCGATTTCAACCGATGACCGACGCGCGTCACAACTTTCTTCCGACAAAGATGCAAAAATGCTATAAATCCCCCTTTTGTGTCTCTCTGTTACTCATGAGCATTCAGGGGATTATCGTTACCGTGTAAGAATGGGAGCTACAAAAGAAACAATTTCCACTGGAGCCTGACTATTTTCTTATTAAATACTTACGTGTTGGGGGGTCAAATAGATTTCAGTGTTTTGTGTGCTGTCATAAGTTTTCTTTTCCAGGGACTTAAGCTCTATTGAGCACTAGTGCTCTAATCCCTGGAGAAAAAAAGGGGAAGCTTGTTTGTCCCTTGAGTTGAAAAGTAGACTTATCCATGTGGACTATGTTTTCTTATGATGAAATGAAACTGGTTAGCCTTCAGCACAGTGTAATGAAGCCTCTTAAAGGGCTAGATATCTAATGATATGTTGCCACGATTGACAATATAAGTGGGACTTAATTTGTTAAAAACAAAGGGGAAAAAGTAATTTCTTGTTGCCATCAGGTGGTGCTATGACTCAACTGTCAAAATATGATGGGTTCTTCCCTGGCCCACCAACTCTGGTGAAAATTTAGCTTGATAGTTTCTGCATAGTGTTGCTGACGGACATAAACACATGAGCATGACTCTCTCGGTGGCGGTACCACTAATCATATTAAAGATGAGAGGACCAACCAACCAATCATCATCACAATGACTGTCCTTTTCAAAATGTTAGACAGTGGCGCAGAATGTCAACTATAAAGCCAAGCAAAGGTCCTCAAGTATCACTTTTTTTCTTTCATTTTCTCTCTCAAAGCCTGTAAAACATCCAAACAATCGTCGGCCGACTCAAAAGCTGACAACCCGTCCGCTCTACTGCTCCGATGAGGATTGTTATAGTATTTGAACTTGGAGCAACTCGTATCAGTTAAAGCAGACGATTGGGAGTGAAACGTTTTCAGCTGCTTCTTAAAGTCTTCATAGCAGATGGAGTTGTCATGGGAACAGCACATCATATGACTAATAAATCACACTCTTGAAACAGCTGAGCAGTTAAACTCTGAGTTGAGGTTAAGAATTTTTTTTTTTTGCTTAATTTTTGTTGTTGTTCCAGAAAAAAACAACAACTTTCTATCTCTTTAAGGGAAACAACATACAGTCAGGTTTTCAAGCCAACAACAGGTGATGTCACAGCTATTTTACCCATCTTTCTCTTCACCCTCTGAGTGAATGTGAAAGTATGTGAATGTGAGTCAGGAACGATGGCTCTGCGTGAAGTGAAAACAAGGGTGGTCTGGCCTTTCTCTCCTCCACTCTTTCTTTGTCCACAGCAGACGGAGTGTCTTGTTCATCCAGCGGGGGAATTCCTACTGAGCAGCAGACCTTTGGAAGCCCCTATAAACTGTATGGGTGGTGTCAGGTCTGGAACATTCTGAAATAGGTGATTTAATTTCTCATGCTCACCCTTGTGTGTGTCAGAGGTATTTCTGTGTAGGTGTTGAGAAAAGGGAGCTCTCTCTTCTTTTTTTATTTTATTTTATTTCTTAAGTTGATCACACTTGAACTTTACTGGAAAAAGATTTTGAGTCAAAGGTGAGACTGTGAACTGGTCTGCTTTAGTCTTTTCTGTCGCTGATTGAACCACAAAGTGCATTCCTCAGCTGTGAATCAGAGGTCAAAAGTCACGGACTCGACTTCGAATTAGCACTGGACCCTTTCTGATTCCAGGGGGGCCTCTCGAATGTTTGCACACATATATAATCCAGCCAATCCCTCGAGAAGAAGTTGGCTTTTTTTCTGTTGTTGTTTAATCTATGCCTCCTTTCAATTTTACATCTGGGAACTTTCACAGACTGTAAGAACATTTGGACAGAAAGTACACCTTTTAAAAATGGCGTACAGCATAGACGTGTGCACCTGACTACACGGCAACAGGCAGTCCTGCAACTGGAGTTAAAGAGTGTTAAGTCATAGTGCAATAATATTGTTTTTAGTTCTTGTGCGATCAGGTTCATGTGGTGGAGAACAAGAGGCAGTTCCTGTGATTTCAAACTGTGTGTGAATGACTCATGTGGAGGCTGAGAAAAATGCTCAGTGTTGCTTAAATCTTCCCACCTTGGTAGATTTTATTTTGAGAACACTGGGAGGTCTTTATTTTTTGGTAGTCAGTCCTCATCACGATTATGTTTCAGATAAGACTTAGATGATAGTCAACTTTACAAAAATTATTCAAAATTGTACGTTTAAGTGTTACAGGACAAATGCCCTCCCAACATTAAAAGAAAAGTATGAAAACTTGATGTGTCAAGACTCTTTTTGGAAAATAGTGACTGACTTTTTTAAAAATCCTTTTTAAATGTTACATCACAAAATTATTTATGTGTTTTAAAGTGAACTTTGGTATTAAATTGGTATCACAATTTTGGCTAAGAACCTCTAAACAAAAACCCATTTGGTGTTCATTTAAAAACACAATCAAGTTTTTTTTAATGTAGCACTTCAAGTATATATATATATATATATATATATATATTCCTAAAAACAAAAGTCATGGAGAAAGAACAATCACTGCACCCCAACTGTCACCAAAATGTGACAAAACTGTGGTTTAAAAAGAGCTTCATGGTGTGAGTGAGCAGTTGCAGATAAAGAGAATGATGTGCAAAGTCCATTAAACTGTTTTGGTTGTGGTTCCTCAGCTGTCACACAACTGTCACAGCTCAGTGGAACAAGAACTGAGACATCATCGTTCATGTTCTTTTCCCATGAAGAATATCTATTATCAACTCTTTCTCCCATTTTTACGATCTTTTAGTAATTGTAATTACCCACAAAGTGTAACTACTGACAACAAAGCAATAGAAGGCCATTTGTTTTTAGCTCTCCTGATCCAGTTGTTTACCTAAGGAACCTACAGTATAAGTGCTATTTTTATATCCTCTGTGACGTTTGTGCCCCAATAATTTGCGTACACTTGCATCCAGGGATATTACTGTGCAACATTGCCATCTGCAGGCATAGATGCAGATGTATATGAAATGCTACATTCAGTGTTGAGCTGATTTGCACACAGGAAATTACCATTTAAGTTTTGTTCTCATAGGAAACATTAATCGTGGTCTCTGATACTAAAATGTAGAGGTGTCTCATCAATCGGCCCTCTTGTGTATGCAGGAAGGTTAGAAAAAGACACACATTTCCTTTCCCAGCAAAGACTTAAGAAAACTGCAAACCACAAACATAGTTTAGGGTCATTTTGGCAAAGAACTTACATCAGCACTTTGCAGTTCTTTATAAGAAAAACATGTCACGTAATGTGTTATATTGTAATCTGTGGACAACTGACTGTTGGAAAGAAAAAAAAACAAATAAAGTGTGATTTTTTTTTCAGGGTGAATTATGATTGAATAAATGATTGAAACAATTTAGTCCCACATCTGCTGGAGCAGCAGAAACTGTCAGTGGACACAGTAAATAGGCTGAAGCCCCATTTCTGAGTTAGCATTACTATTAGCCATGGTAGCTTTGCAAACTTTTGGTGCCATCTGTGGTACGATGGAGATTTTAGGTGCAGTGTCAATTCTCTGCAATCGATCAGGAAAGGAGTTTCAGGAATGTGTCTGACTCTTAAATAACATCACATAATTTGAGTTTTTTTTTCACAGTGAATGTTAGCACGACCCTAGTTCTGTTAACGCAGGGATTGATTGTTCTGGGGAAATTTATATTTGACTTTTCAGACTGTGTGCTCCCACACCCCTGTTGCTAGCATATTTTTGCTAACTAGCGGTCAACCATCCAGTGGGGGCTTGGAGCCCCGTATTAAATGCAGAGAGAGGGGGTATCTGTTTATATGGCTCTGAGAATGTTAACCTTGAAACCTATTCACCAAAAACAACATATTTTTTAAGAAAAAAATCTGGTAACCATGGCCCCAAGAATTCCATGGATAATTTAAATTTAATTCTGAGATGTTTTGTATTTCAAGTTCAAAGGTAAAAATAATGGTAAATGTGCCTCTGGGGTATTTAATTCCTGATCTTTAACTTTATTCCACTTTTCAGTGTCGCATAGTTTTTTTGTTTTGTTTTGGTTTTTTTTCCTGTGGGCTGGTGACACTGTACCTTTAAATAGAAACCGCTTCTAACGCGCATGCGCAAACTGTGTTTAGTTTTCTCCAACCTGAGGAACTGTCTGGAGACGCTGCGCTAGCAAACATCGCTGCCAGTTCTTACCATCTTTAGAGAGCAACTACAGCACTTTCCGCCTATGGAATACAAGGTCTCACCGCTACACAGTGCTGTTAACAACGTCTACGGCTCAAGGTGTTTAAATTGCTGAGGAAACCGGCCAGTTGGATCAACAACTGTTCAAATTGTTTGCTCAATGCCTCCAGTCGGCAAGAATAGCTCTCCGGTGCCCACATCACACCACATCCATGTTGACTGCGGCAGCCTTCGCTCCGGTTCCAGGGTTACAAACACCACTAACTCTTTGTTCTTCTGTGGGCAGCATCCGGCTAAATTGTAGTGGTTTGTGGAAGGACCATCGCACGATAGAGTATCCATCTCTCTTTCAGTCTGAAGGATTGTTTACGCTGTAAAATGGCTGCTGAAATGGTATTTAGAGGAGAGTGGTCATGAATCAATGCTGTAACGTTACATTACCCAGCAGAGGCCAAACTGCGGAGAAGCTCCATAAGCTAGCACATTATGCATTAACCAGTGATAGCACTCAACTAGCTGACTGTTTAAATAGCTTTATTCGATGCTCGGCTTTTTTTTCTAGCGTCTCTCAACAAGAGGTAGGGTGAAGGGAATTCCTCCCACTCCAAATCTATGCATGCGGATAACTAAGCTCGACCAAGTTCGCTAACATTTAGGCTGAAGCTTTGTATGCGGGCATATTTAAGCATTGATTTGATTATGCTTAGTACTCAACGAATATGCTGGACGTCTTTGTTATAAGTGGAACAGCCTAAGCAGCCGAGGGCATACCCCACAGCAGACCTAAAGGCCCCGGTCTTCGGCTTGGACGACCTGGATAAAAATGGATCCTGCTGGGAGATGTATGATTAAACTCTTCCTTTTTGGACCCAAAGTCGTCTCCCAAGGGGATCTACGGGGAATCAACAGATACCTGGTGGTCTATGTGTTGTTTTACTTGGTACTCCTCATTCACGGTTCCCCTGCGAAACCGTGTGACAAGAACTGCCTCTCTGGAAAATGTATCAACGGATCCTGCATCTGTGACCGAGGATGGGTTGGAGACCAGTGCCAACACTGCCAAGGGAGGTTCAAGTAAGTGGGCTCCAAATATATACTTCCAGAAGTTTAACTATGACCAGAGCTGGAGGACATACTCTGATCTGTTAGTGTCAGTGCAACAGTGTACAAATACTGCATTGCAACAAAAACCTTAAGTGAAAGTACAAAGTAGTACAGTGAAATGTTCTGTATCAGTTTCTCCAATTGAAATAGTTTTATAGGACGTGGTGAGGGTACGACTGAAGCCTCATCAGCGGCGTTTGAACTGATTTTATACTGATAAATTGATGGGGCTGATATTGGCCAACCACATATATACTTCCTTGTCAGTGTAATTGTTCCAACTTTTTCTTCTTCTTTTAAATTTTTTTTTAACTTTAAATATTTTGTCTCTGTTATATGCATTTCCTGATAATACTTGGGATCACTAGAAAAAGAAAATCATGTGATCTATCAATTTTAGTTTTTCCCCCCTGATATTGGTACCAGCATCGGGTGTCAAAATCCAAGCATCTTTCAAATTCTAGTTACCACAGTATTGGTTACTGGGTTTATATTAATATGGTGAATAATCTTGTCTCATTGTATATCTTTTTCTGAAGTGTTGGGTAACCCCAAAAATCTTGTATCAGTCAGATTACTTTCTCGATATTTCTAGGGACACTAGATCAAACCCAACTGGCAGAGGAGAGATAAAATAAGTAACTCAATTACTTAAGTTATTGTGTTTGGTCACATGTCCCCCATTGTCTGACTACAATTAGATCAGCTGCTTTCATTGTTTTATGCATTGTAATACTCCTTTTTCTAAACATTTAGAAACCTCAAGCAGACTGAGAATGATATTCAACACTGACGTTCCTGTTTTCCATCAGTTGGCAAACACATCCGCATGCACCAGCTTTCCGGAAGATAAAATGGAAGCAAAAAAAAAAAAAGAGAGGCAGCAGAAGCAAAACCAAAACCTATTATGTCTTTGTTTTACTTCACATACACAGATTTAGTGTGGGAAATTGCGTAAAGTTGGTTGAGTCAGCGAAGTGTCACAGAAGGAACAGAGAGTGACTAATTCTCAAAGTAAAGAAGCTTGAACTTGGTAATGCTTTAATTTCATCCCCAAAGTTGAATACGTTGATCATTTTGCTTTCTTAGACACCTATAATACATTTGTTTTGTGGATGTTTGGCGCATGATTCTCTTTCATGGAAGTCCTGGGGTGTTAATTTTGTGAGGTCTTCTGTCTCACACAAGAAGAAAACGAAGTGATTAAATGCCACTTCCTGGTACTATCCAGCATGCACGCGTGAGACTGGAACAGACAGCCGAGACTTTACAGCGCTCTGTTGTATTGACTTACTGTCTGAAGCTTTTTCATTGATTTCCAAAATAGGATCCTTGAATACCAAAAAAAATAAATAAAAAAAGAACAACCCACAACATTTTGCATTTGTCAGAGAACAAAACAACATCGTCACTGCGGGAAACAACTGCAACCAAGTGATTTTCCACTTCCCAGTCAGTCCATGTCATGGTGCTAACTACTAATATTGTCGTGAGTGAGTTGAGTTGTTTTGGGTAAGTGACCAAGTGTTTAAAATGACCAACAGCTAAACGTTCAAAGTGCATTGTAGTCATAATGTTGATATTGAAGCTGAACACACCTCTCAGCGCGCCTGATGCGTGTGAGGTTTTAGCGTGTCCTCGTCAATGGCTGTGTCAAGAAATAAGCTTCCGCCACTCAGACTCAAACAACTGGAATGTCCTGTTAGACGCGTAACAAACTGTGACATCCTAACAAGCTTGTTCTTTTGAAAGTCACAATGGCATCTCAAATTGAGTTAGTGTTTATGATGTATTATCCTTTCTGATTTTACATGCAGGATAAGCGGAACATTAGCATGTCAAGGTCAACAAGAACATACAGGTCCTTCATACATTTAGAGACTGAATCTGGCAGTGTATATTATCTGCAGCATGCGAATGGATTATTCTTGGGTGACAACACCACCCTCCCTCATAGCTGGTTGATCGCTGCTCTGCGGTTATGTCATTTTTACCTGCAGCAAGAACGTCATGTGTTCGGTGCCACTCGGAGGTTATGAAAAATTGTCTACAGCATTCTCTACAAATATTCTCCAACATTTGCCTTTTCTGTTGCGGTTATGAAATTGCACCTGGCTGACTTTGCGACTGTGGTTCAGTTAATTGTGCAGAAACAACTGTTGGTGCCTCTGATCCGGAGGTAATAGTCGGCGCATGTTTTTATCGCTTTAGGCCATCGTTACTTTGGACAGTGAGGTGTTGGAATCAAAAATATTGGCTTGTCTATTTCATATATTACTTTATTCACACACATACCACAATCATCTCGAAACAAAATCTTTTAAATGTTCGTCATGGACAAATGTGATTGATCAGACGTGGTATTTTGATTGCCTGAGAGCCATCGTTGACACACATCAAGACTGACAAATGTGAGATTGAGACTGTTTCACAGTTACACACAATTAATGGTCTTCGGAATGGAAATGAAATCACGTCTTGTTAAGTGTCTAAAACAATCTTCAACAAAGTCCAGGTAAAACAGTTCAGCTGATGAACTCTTCACCACCCTCCCATGTTGGGAAATCAACCACGACGGGGGCCGCCATTTGTCCAAGCTGACAGATAAAATAATAATGAAATATTTGTTTCATCTTGACATTTACATTTATTGTAGGAAAATGCATCATTTTGTGGAGAGAGATGATAGAAGTACCCCCCCCCCCACACACACACACACACACACACTCACCACCACCATCATCATTCTCAGTTTTCTCTTGAGTGCAGTTTCTGATGATGGGAGACAGTTATATGACAATGTCATCCATCACTGCTGGAGTCTTTTATGTGAAGAATACTTTGTTGTACTGTAGATTGCTTCCAGTTCTCTGTCTGGAAGAGACATGGACAGCAGAAGTGCTTTAATATTTACTCATTCACTCAGTAGCTGGGCACCAGACATTCTTTTTTTCTCCCTCTGCATTGAAATGAGATCTTAATTGGTAAGTTAGTCGGTGGATCCAACATAAGGACTTGCTCTCAAATTAAAAGCAGTAGAAACCAGAGGATTTCAAAGCAATTTTTTTTTATATATATATCTCTATACACAATGGGTAGCTGATGAACTTTTCCTCTGAATGTAGTTAAAGATACACAACATATTAACGTCATCTGCTCCCGGTAATTCTGAGCTGCTGATTCTGAACACGCCACTCTTTTTGTCCATCACAAAAGGATTCCATCGATAGACTGCATGTTATATTGATCTAAATGTGTCGTAGGATATTAGAACAAGTGGATAATGCTCAAAATTGACTCGCATACTTAAAATCGCATTTGTGTAACTAACTCAGCCTAATCCCAACTACTTACTGCTTTTTTTTTTGTATCTGCTGTGAACGATTGGCTTCATTTTTTTTCAGCTTTTCAAATCTGAAATGATATAGAAGGATATACACAGACATGAAATTCTGAACCAGAGAACATTTCTCGTCTGTCAGAGAATCACAAAAAATAAGATGCGGTCTTGTGGTCAGCGATGCTCTTGTTGCTTGTTCTTTAATGGCTTCTATCTTTGAGTACTGCTCATGTTTAAAAAAAAAAAAAAAAGAAAAAGCTATGACTTGGAGTTGGCAGCAGCCCAAGCGCTTCTCAGGTATTGTTTTATTACAGATTATTAATCTTGCATTCTTAACTTCAAACTGCCGTTTGTCTGACCCGACTGCACATTTCAGTGAGAATGTATTTTATAATTTTACTGGACACACTTTGACTTGTGCCGTCTCCTCTCTGACCTTTCAGGTTGACGGAGCCCTCGGGATACCTGACTGACGGTCCAATCAACTACAAGTACAAAACAAAGTGTACCTGGCTTATTGAGGGCTAGTAAGTACTTTGGTAAATGAGTCTGATCTGCCGAGGCTGAGCATTAACGGGCAAATTCAATTTTGCCGTGTAAACTGATGAAGTTAATCAACTTAATCGGAATGTTTGTGAAAGCGATGAGCATGGTGGAAGGACCTTGGTGTTGTTCATTGTCATGGCAACCACAGCTACTGAGAGGACTCATCCTGATGATGCTCATGTTGTCACTGAAGTATTTATTCTCTTGGTGTCTTCTCCCTACAGTCCAAATGCAGTACTTCGGTTACGGTTTAACCACTTTGCCACAGAATGTAGTTGGGACCACATGTATGTTTATGATGGCGACTCAGTATACGCTCCTCTGGTTGCTGTTTTCAGGTGAGATTTCAGGGCACAGTTGGTTTTAACAGAGCTATGAGTTGTATGCAGATTGGACACAATAAGAGCATGAGAGTGAATGGATTTCAGTCTTAGAGAACTGTGCGGATACAAAACAACACATTTGATTTTGTAACAGAAACTAGGTATCTGCTGTTAATTTTGCTATCTCTAAATGATGTTTATGTTTTGTCTTTACTTGATGTTATTAATGCTTGTTAGGTTTATAGTTACTATGTCTTACAAAATATGAGTTAAGAGAACGTAACATCAGTGCGTTGTCTTCTTTACAATTGTCTACAGTGGTCTTATAGTGCCAGAGGTACGGGGGAATGAGACAGTTCCTGAGGTGGAGACCACTTCAGGCTACGCACTACTACACTTTTTCAGCGATGCTGCCTATAATTTAACTGGATTTGAAATATTCTACTCGTAAGTAAATGCTCTGGGGTTTGCTTTTACCATAAGAAGTGAATGTTTTAATTTAACAGATTGTTAGAGGGAACATCTGTGATATAATTCATGTTTAATGAAATTATTCATTATAGAATAAAGTCAGTTGGCATTTAGGACAGTTTTTTTTCCCTCATGCTGCAAACATATCGTTCATTTTTTTCATCAGATGTAGAAAAGTATTGACCTGCTCAGCAGTTTTTCATCTGTTACCCACCCCATCTTTGCCAAACACTAAATAATTCTCACCAGTCTTCCTTAGGCAAGTACAGTTATTTGTATGGACTTACTGGCTAAAAGAAAACATCTCTATGTCCAGAATCAACTCTTGTCCCAATAACTGCTCTGGCCATGGCAAATGCACCCCTGGGAACTCTGCCGCCAGCAGAGTGTACTGTGAATGTGACAAGTACTGGAAGGGCGAGGCCTGCGACATCCCCTACTGCAGGAACAACTGCGGCAGCCCCGACCACGGCTACTGCGACCTGACTGGGGAGAAGTTGTGCGTCTGCAATGATAGTTGGCAAGGTCAGATGAACATGGTGATTTTAAATACAGTAAATAATCTCTCATTTAAGACTGTATGTGAAGATAGAAAATGTAACAGCTCCCCAGATATGAAGCAAAAAATATTAGCTTGGAGAGTGAGTGCAGCATGGGTCCTCTTACATGTCAAATACGTTTTATCGTATCAACATCATTCGTATACGTCTTAAAAAAGAAGGCATGATGTCATGATTGACAGCCACTCTCACTGAAGTTCTGGCACCTGCAGATTGCTGTTAGGGGTTTGAGTGTAAGAACATCACAAGTAGATGTAACTACTGTCAGCTGTTGTGCAGTAAACCAAACCTGCACGTTTGAATCTGGCGGGAACTCGACCCTTTGGCTTCACTACTGAGCAGATTCTTGTTCTGAATGACATCACCAGTCTAAGGTGGCAGCGATCTTCAAGGTGTGGGACTTGCGCCAAATACTAAAGAGGTTTCATGTGTGCATATTGATACGAGCAGATAAGAAACCTAATGAGCCCCAACAGATCAACGCAGATGTTTTCAGTATTCAGGGTTCCAGATGTCGTTATTAACAAATACTAAATTATGGAATAAGTTCAACTGCTAAGATGGGAGACAATTTAGTTTCACAAATTCTCAAATGACTTAATTTGTCAAACAATTTTGCTGAGCAACCACAAATTTTGTACTGGGGACGTTTAAAGGAAAATAGTGGAAATACCCTGCAGCAGTGATGCACGGCCATCTTCAAATAAGAGCATTGTGGAATTTTTTGTGGTGTAATATTTCATCATCTTGACTGGTTTCCAAGTGTGGAACACTGAGTGATGACTCATAAGTAACATGCTTGCCTTGTCACTCTTCCCATGTCTGCGATGATTTAATGCAGGAAGATGTCATGAAGACTGTGCGAGCAGACGAGTGTGAACAGTTGCGGTGTGTGGTAATGGTGATTGCGAACAAGCCTTGTGCCAGTGCGTTATTATGCACCTCCGGCTGGGGAACCAAACGCTTTCATGTGATGAAACTTGACAGAATCATTAGCGTAGGGGCGCGCGCTTCACTCACATACTTAAAAATATTCACACACCCCCATCTGCCTTGTCTATTTAAGGAGTGGTCATGCTACTGTGTGCTTCAGCATCAGAGAAATGTGGATCTTCACTGCAGCAATGAGTTTAGAAGTCTTCAGCCCTCCAGCACAACAATGCTGTTTATTTTTAACATTTGCCTTTAGCTGTAATTTAGCTTTCTTCCCGTTCTTTATGTCCCTGCAGGCCCAGACTGCTCTTTAACCGTACCTTCAACTGAGTCCTTCTGGGTCCTACCCAGCGTCAAGCCCTTTGGCACGTCACTCGGCCGAGCTTCCCATAAGGCCGTGGTGCAGGAAAAGGTCATGTGGGTGGTGGGTGGATACACGTTTAACTTCAGCTCCTTCCAGATGATTCTCAAGTAAGCCATAACACATTTGCTCTTCATTCAAATACATGATTGTTGTTTAATGATCATACACATACACATCCTTGAGTAGCCCCTTGAGGAAGAAAAAGTCAACCCGGCACATGTTCAGCTTTTTTCCTCTCACAGCGTGGAGCTTTTGAATTCTCGATAAATTCATATTTTTTCCCACATGGTGACAACTCTGCAGCAATGGCTCCCCTGCTGACTAATTTCCTGGCTCAGATTCCAATTGTTCCCTTCTTCATTGCATTGACAAGCTCACTCTGTTTGCTCGTTGTTGATTCACCACCAGGTGCTTCCACTCCAGTGGAAAATTCAGTGTAAATCACCAAATAGTTATGATGTAACCAGGTGGCGTGTTTTTGTTGGTGACAGAATGACTTTAGGTGGGAGAAAGCTGATCTTGGACACAGAGAGACCAAGCTAAAGATGTCAATTATTTGTTTAATGTTCTGTTGCTTTGCTGTGCAGCTACAACTTAGAGAGCGGCATCTGGAACACAGTTCCCATCAACAGTGGCCCCGTGCCAAGATATGGCCACTCGCTAGCTGCCTACCAGGTAATGCAAAATTACCTCAAAAAGAAGGAATTCAAAACAGTATTTCCAGTTTGAACACACGTCAGAACAAGCCATTTTCTTACCCTGCACAAAATAGCAACATCAAACATATCATAAAACACAGAGATTAGGAACTTTTTTTTGTCTTATGATCATATTAGAAGAAAAAATGGAGACTTTTACTAGAAGAAAGTAGTGAGGTCAGATCATACATGTGAATGTTTGTACAGACTGAACTTTCATCATGGTGGAGACAGTAAATCTGTCCTCTCCTCTCAGGATGATATCTACATGTTCGGTGGGAAACTGGAGGCCGGCTGGGCTAATGTGACTGACGAGCTGTGGGTGTTTAACATACCCAGCCGGACGTGGCAGCGGAGGAACCCCGCTGCCGGCCCTCCCGCCCAGGCTCAGATTTACGCCGTGGAGGGACACTCGGCTCACTGCGTTGTGCTGGACAGCGGGGAGGCCATTATGCTTGTCATCTTTGGCTACTCCCCAATCTACAGCTACATCAGCAACATTCAGGAGTATAATCTGAGTGAGTCGCATTTCCAAGATGAGAAATCTTGATATTCATTTTGGCAGCTGGTGATATCTTCTCCAATCACGTGGGGTGCCATTTTTGCAGTGTGGAGAAAGGTGTTTATCCTGAGCCTGAATTAAATGTTGAGCTCAATTTAAATTATATCAATTTTTAATGTGTTTTAAAGTACCAAGAGATTTTCCTGGCCACTGTAATGTATGAATTAACAGCTCATACCATTGGAAAAGAGATGACATGATCTCTGGATAAAGTTTTGATTGTAATATGCTCACATTCACAGCTTGACAAAAAGAGTGTTGCTGTTTTGTTTTTTTGTTTTTTTTTTTTCAAATAGCAGCAGCAGCAGTGAGGGGTAACTCACATGCTTGGAATGTTGTCGTTATTGAAAACTTGGCAGAAAAAGTTGTGGGTCCGAAAAAATTTAGTCAATATTTGGATACTAGAAGCTGGAAAGCATTCTGACATATTTGTCCGTCATCAGAGATATTTTCTATCAACAAACGATGAAAGATGAAGACAGTTTTTAGCATTTTTAGGGATAAAAGAAGAAGAATATTTATATTTTCTGTCTTAAAAGCTCTCTGTGTATGTGCCGCCATGTCAGGGTCCAATACCTGGTTTGTGCCTGAGACCAAAGGTGCAGTTCCTCAAGGAGGTTATGGCCACAGCAGCACATACGACAGCACCAGTGGAAGCGTGTATGTCCACGGAGGCTATAAAGCTTTGCCCGCCAACAAATATGGCCTTGTCGATGACCTTTACCGCTATGATGTTAACACACGGACATGGTGAATCAACACACCGCACATATGCTTCTTTGTTTTTTCGTTACACTCTCTAGTCTGTGTATTGGACACTGTGTGATTCATGTCCTTGACATGATCCAGGTTTATCCTGAGAGAGAGCGGCTATCCTCGGTACTTGCACTCAGCTGCACTCCTTAGCGGCACCCTGCTCTTCTTTGGTGGCAACACACACAACGACACATCGCTCAGCAACGGCGCCAAGTGTTTCTCTGCTGATTTCCTCGCCTATGATATCGGTAGGACTCACGTTGGTGTTGATGTTTACTCCAATAAAGAGCAGCTAATGAGATTTTATAGGGCTTAATTAAATTATTAATTGTTAACATTTAAGCATTTCAGTTTTGCTTTTTTTGTTAGTGCATGCATCTTTATATCCATGTCATCAGGATATATATGACAGAACCAGTAATTGTAAATGCCACATACTGAAAAGAACTGATAACACAACGTTCCTCTGTAAATAGCCCCTTAAACGCAGTATAATTATGTTTTTGGCAGCCTGCGATGAGTGGATGCTCTTGCCTAAACCCGACTTGCACCGGGACGTCAACCGCTTTGGACACTCTGCTGTGGTCAGCAACGGGTAAGCACTGGACAAACGCTTCAGCTAATGAAGTGTTTTCAACTTGGTGAGGATTCTTCTGCCATTCTGCTGCAGAACAAAACTATGCAGTGTTCCCACAAGATTTCATCTGCCTTTCATTTTGTTCATACTGTTTTTTTTCTTGTGTCTTATGAGTAGTTTCTCCAAATTTATAATGATAACTTAACAGATCTGCTGTTTTTATTGAGTTCCTTGCGGTTTGCCCTCTCTTGTCTTCACAAGGTCCATGTACGTGTTTGGGGGCTTCTCCAGCGTCTTGCTCAATGATGTGCTACTATACCGACCCCCCAGCTGCCAAGCCTTCTTGGCAGAGGAGTCATGCACAAAAGCTGGGCCAGGAGTCCGCTGCATCTGGAGCAGAGGCCACTGTTTGCCCTGGGAACCCAGCATGAGTAATGGAAGCCTCAGCCCTGCTCCATTCTGCCCCCCTAAAGCTGGTGAGGAAGACGACCAGTTCAATAGTACAGTAGATGATGAAAGAAAGCACTCAATAGCTGTTTTGTATTCAGGAAAAATACCAGAAGAATCCACTTAAACTAAATATATCTGTTGTCTACATAAGAAAATGGACACATGCCTCATTTTCAGACTCCGAGGCTCAACAAGAAGAAGTCAGATTATATTGCAGTTAATGAGAAAAGAGTTTATGGTCTTAATGGCTATTTCCAATTTCTCAATTACAGGATGATGTCAATTTTATTAATTATGGTTCCTGTTTATAGTGAAATAGATTATAATGGGGGGTGCTAGAGTACGAGAGTAGATTGTATTTGACAAGTCACGACCACGGCAACGCTTGTGGCAGGAGTCCACAATCACCAATAGGCAACATCAATAGGTAACATCATTGTGGCTTTGTCGACTTCCCCTATACATTCTCTGACAGGAATATACATATCAGCTTACTATGAGTCACTGTGTTGTCCTTAAAGAAAGAAAGAGTGAGATGTATACTTGAAACTCCTTACTCTCATGAAGGTTCTTCCTCATTTTGCCCTTATAACCCCCCCCAAAAAAAATCATTCCCGAACCATCCAGGAATGTTACATTGTCTCCCACATTGAGCAGACAGCAGCCTGCCACACAGCAAAAAAAAAAAAAAAAAAGACCAAACAGCAGCGTCCCTGGTTTGCTTTCTCGCAAGACTGCTAATTAACTGTTTAGCTGCAGCATATTAAACACCATGTTAACATACCTGCAAATGTCACCTTGAACCTGCTCCGTGCCTCTGTGCTCTTTGGCTTCAGAACACCGTCTACACAGCACTTGTAGCTGCAGTCGTTTGTTCACGGTGTCTTTGTTAACGCAGCGCTCTGGCAGGCTGTCAGCTCCTGTCAATTAATCAAGACAACAACACATCCCTCCAGCCAGCTGAGACTGGGTGAGAGGGACGACTAAATGTTTTTTTCAGCTCGACTTCAATTTAAATAGCAGGTCAACAGGTACAGATATAGTGGTTTGGAAAGGCTGGTGGGTCCAGTAATAAGTTTTGGGCTCAGAGCTTTGATTTTTGTTGGATTCTTCTCCTTCAAATCTGTGAAAATTGAAGTGGCGATCAACTTGTTTCTTTCCAACTCATCTGCTCCTCAATACCAATGTGACAACAGAGAGATGTAGTTTTATGTAAAATGAAAGGTAGAATGAGTTACTTTCTTTCTAAGAATACCAATGTGAACAAATACTCCTAATTAGGCCGTTAAAGAACGTGGACCATATACACACACACATCACACTCTCTCTCTCTCTCTCTCTCTCTCTCTCTCTCTCTCCCCCTTTCTCTCTGCAGTCACAGTTGACGAGCGATGCTATAGATTCTCTGACTGCGCCAGCTGCACAGCCAACACCAACGGGTGCCAGTGGTGCGATGATAAGAAGTGCATATCTGCTTCAAGCAACTGTACTATTGTGAGTGGTCCAGTAGGGGGCATCAGAGCACTTCTGAATCACTAACTCACACTCTTAAGAAGCCTGCACACACAATTTTTCTGCATGGTGTAAAAACATCTGATGTTGGATGTACACTGTACACATATTTTCTGTTGTATTTGAGGTCAAACAGAAGTGCTTTATTTACTGAACTGTATAAACCGTCTGTTAATGTGGCTCCTCTCTCTATTCCTGCTGCAGAACGTGAAGAATTTCACTGATTGTCCAGTGCGAAATGAGCAGGTATGCAGCAAACTGGCCAACTGCAAGAGCTGCTCGCTGAATCTCAACTGTCAGTGGGACCAGAATCAGTCAGAGTGCCATGCCTTGCCTGGTAACAAAATACACAATTTTACATACCATTTTATTATATGATCTTATTTGAATGATTGTCTTATTATTAATGGTCAAAGTACTTGTCTCTATAAATGCAAGAAGAGGCATATTTTCAGTGACATCTTGTTTCCTCCCTGCAGCCCAGCAGTGCAGTGAGGGATGGAGCCAGGTGGGGGAGGCCTGCTTGAGGATCAACTCCAGCCGAGAGAGTTACGACAACGCCCAACACTACTGCAAGAACCTCAACGGAAACATTGCCTCGCTCACCACCTCCAAACAGGTGGACTTTGTGCTTGAGGAGCTGAAGAAACTGCAGCAACAAGACAAGGTAGCTGTACATCAATAAGCGCCAGAAGTAAAACAATTTAATCTGTGATTAAAAAGTTTTCGGAGTCGGTCAGAAATTGTTTGTAGTTTGAATAACTTTGTATTTCAGACACAAGGAGGGAACGGTGTCATATTTTTCTGGCTAGTTGAGCCTGTCGATAGCACTGATGAGTAATTCATTCTGACATGATTTTCTCCTCATCAGTTTTGTACTTGTGTGCAGCTCCGAGTCATTTCTAGACCGTGTAATATGCCTTCCAACCATTTTTCATCAAATAGTTTTCCACGAATTGGTGCCACAAGCTGTATGGTTTGTTTTTGATTGTGATGCTGTTACCTGTAGACAGCTTTACACAGGTAACACAGTTCCTCAACAATGGGTGATTACAGTTGAAGTTCTTATTAATCATTTAGGCCCAAAAGATGGTAAAATAGTGCCCAAATTTATAATTACCTGAGTAGCCTTTTAAATGGGAGAGGGATTTGATGCAATGTTAACAGCCAGAGATTATATTCTTTTAGCATTGTTTGAAAAAAAAAAAAGTATAATTCAAGCATTCGACCCACAAACTTTTGCTAGAATGCTGCTTGTTAGGAGATGCTTGGCAGCACAGCCAGTCTAGTTTTATGCTGAGCAGAGAACTGGACCATGCTCCGTGAGTCTGCAAATCCATCACTGTCTGTACTCAAAATAATAAGCACTAATGGAATCTAAATGAGTGGCTGCTGAGTTGGATTTACATTTATTTATTTATTTATTTATTTTCAGGGTGGGGTGTTGTGTATATTTAAAACAATAAAAAAAAATTATGAAAAGTCCAGTGCTACACTTTTATCCGTAGTATTCAGTTCACCCATCAATAAAACTGAGACTCACAGAATCTGAGATAAGGACCATTTGTTCACAAAAATATCGTAATAGTCGAAACGACATTGTTATTCAAGTGTCTTTGCGTCAAATGTAACTAAAAATTCGCCTCCTTTTAGCCACAGCTACGTAACCTCCTTGCACTTGGAGAAAATGGAGGAGTCTACTGATGATTAGCATTTAGTCATGCTTGCTGTAGTTATTAGAATATAATTTGTTGTTAATCTGCTGGGTGGAAACTCACCTGTTTGTTTCAAACACAACCTTGATTTACCATTTCCTGTCATTTTGCCATTATATTAAAAGTTGAATCCTCAAGGCAAATTGGGAATCATCTGTGAAATTATTTTCAGTCGTTTTTATAATGGCATTCTTGCTTCCCCAGTGTTACTGTTAACAACCATTTATTTCTTAAATGGTATGAAAACAAAGGCAAAGTTCTGGTATTTTATCCTCCATTTAAATACCCAGTGGTTACAGGCTGTTGTGTGTTAAACTTTCTCCCCACAGCGTCTGTCTCCTTGGGTGGGCCTGAGGAAAATTAACGTGTCATACTGGGGTTGGGAGGACATGTCGCCCTTCACCAACAGCAGCCTGCGCTGGCTGCCTGGTGAGCCCAGTGACTCGGGCTTCTGTGCCTACCTGGAGGAGCCCCAGGTGTCGGGCCTCAGGGCTAATCCATGCACTGCTACCGCTCATGGGCTCATCTGTGAGAAAACTACTGGTGAGAAAGATGCATTAATCCATGAAAAAAGATGAAAACACTTCATAATGACACAATAATTACAAATCCTCTTCCTTCCATCAGGAAACCCCAATCAGAGTGCCCGTCCAGCTTGTAAGAAACCCTGCTCTCTGCACACTACCTGCGCTAACTGCACGAGCCAGGCTATGGAGTGTATGTGGTGTGGCAGCGCCCAGCGCTGTGTCGACTCCACAGCCTACGTGATCTCCTTCCCCTATGGCCAGTGCCTGGAGTGGCAGACTGGAGATTGTGTGGGTAAGTGTCTTTTTCTTACCACTCATCTAGACTTGGCTTCTTAGAGTCTTTAGCTTTGCATTAAGGCTGGTTAGCAATAAGCTTCCCCAGCAGTCAAAATTCATCAATGAGGAAAAGAAGGATAATAGAGAAGAATAGCTTATAGTGGAAGGTCTTTGTGGGGGTTGTATTAGTTTCCTCTTATTGGATTTGAAAGCTGGTTTTGGGTTGTAATGGCCAGTTAGTTGCACAAATAGTCACCTTAACTGTTTGATTTCCCCATTGACCAAGCTGCAAATAGACTCTTAGAAGGCTTTGAGTGTTTTAAAGACAGTCACGCTTCAAGGAACAATACAGAGATGGCTACAAATAACTTTCTCTGAGTGAGAAGGGCAGCAAATGGAGCCGGATCACAATGTTTCGGGAGGGGAAACAGTTTAGGAATGAAGTCAGTGGAATCTTTTTCAGTCGGGCAGTTTTCAATCACGGAGGTGTTGTTGCTGTTGTGCTGAAAAATTGACTTCTTGTAGTGTCATTTTATTTTAATATGAATGCCAGCGTCTGATATTAATGCATTTTACACCTCTATAGAAGTTCACTGGTTATTAGGTATTCAGATAAAACAATAAAAAAAAAAAAGCAAGGAAGCATGCAGTAGCTTCACTGAATAAAAACCCATTAACATACTTAGAAATGGTCCTCGCCTCGTGGTGAATCTTTTACAGTTTAGCATATTTGGTTTTCACTTTTTGAATAGATTCCTCATAACATCAGTACTTCTTGATGAACCCCAAAACAGATTAATATCTTGTTTTTAAACAATAGCCGGTTTTTGAAGTAGTGTTTTCTAATCCTGTGTCACGATGTAGAGAGAAAATTCTTATGTAATATTTTTTGTCCCAATAGAAACTTGGTTTGAGCCACTTAAACCTCAATATTCAAGTACAGTCTTAAGTCCTAGAATACATACAAGTACATAAGGGCAATTTTTGAGGTCTGACTGTTTTTGTTTGACCTAGTTGTTCTTCTTAATACACAAAAATATTTGGTACTTTATTGAACAAGCAAGACAGCAAAAAGGTTGGATTGGATAGTTTAAGAGATGGAATAATATCTTTGAACAACGCATCTGTTTCCATGTTGTTTTTTATTGGGAATAGAATAATGACACAATAAGTACAGAAGTGTGTTTACAGCGCTGAGGGTGAGTGCAGTTTCCTAGGAAGATATAGGAATTATGCTCATGATTATATCATATAACCTCTTAGTTTGTGTCAGACTTTTCTGTACCCTGGCTATTATGCACATCTGTCTTGAGGAAATTGGCGTGAAGGGCAAAGAAGGTCGTCCAGAACAGTCTCTGTCTATTCTTTCTGTTTATACAGTCTGACGTAGCTCATTGAGTCTGAGTTTCAATCGCCTCTCCTCCAGTGAATTATCCACTTCAGCTCTTTATGCCTCATTTTTAGTGTTTAGAGATGTTTGCTTCAGGCCGAGTGCACGACTTAAATGCCCTAAAATCCATAACCTGGGATGGAATACTCCAAAGTACCATTGTCTGTCTGCAGGGGGGCTTTCAAAGGGCTTCTTCTGCTGAACTGCGTTAGCATAAGCACATTTAATACAAACTAGTAGTTCGTTGCTTTGCTGTGGGCCTGCTGGTAATTTATGGCCTTGAAAAGCAGTTATGATGAAATCCTCCTGTCGCTAAATTAATAATTCATAATACTTCCTTACAGCCAAAGCTTACCAGATCAAACGGTCAAACCTTGCACATGGTCATCTGGGCTATCAGTAAATGTGTCTTGGTCCCATGAAGGTGTCTGATAAATGTCTGTATGCTTTTAGTTCAAACAGAATTTAAAACTTTCCTCATAACGTTTTCCTCCTCTTTTATATGAGGACAATCCTTTTTCAGTTCATCTCTCTGATACAACCTCACATGCTACAATAATGATGTGATATATTAAGAGATTTAAAATCTAAAATGTACCTGAAAGCTTCCATAAATTAATCTTCCATGTTCCACAAAAGCATTTTTCTCTAGACAAGGCTTCTGTTTATTATGCGTACGACTGTTAGCACCAGATGAAGCACGACTTGTTTTGCTGTTTGCACCCAGTTGTAATCACCATGCAATTTATGTAACTGCTCCAGGCATCAGATTTTGTTGTTCATGTTTATTTATATATTGATATATCTGTCAAAATACATGCAAATGATTTGGATTTTTGCTTTAATGGCTGTTTTTTGGGGGGGGGGGGGTCCAATTTGCTTTTGTTATTATTACGGAAAGACAAACTACATCCTCCAGCTTTCTTCAAATGGTACGTTCCAGAGAAATCTGCCACTTAAGGCTCTGTCATCAAAACAAACTTAAATGGCCTTACTTTGTACTGATTGCTCTTGTGTTGTCATGGTTTCACATCCATTAGCAGAACAGCTAGAGATTTGTTTGATATAAACTGAGGTAAAAGCACTCACTGCTTGTCTCCTTAAAATAGTAGTGGCATTTTTTTTTTCTCCCCTTAAAGTGTCTCGTCTGGCAGACAAGTGGTGACAAGTGGTGAAAACTTCTTAAGCAATTTAATAGCTAAAAAGTTTGTTCCCCTGCCGACAAAACAGCATCGCTCCCTTGGGTTTTGTGAGTTTAGAGTGAAGGGGGTAACATCACACATCACATTTAAGCTTTGCTAAAATCTTCACCCTTTCAGCAGCTCTGCTCAAACACTCAATCTGTGACTTTTTCCTCCCTCAACTGTTAAATACTAAAGGCTCGATTCTTATCTTATCTGCTCAAATCTGTCGTGCTGACACCTTGGCAGATAAGCACTTTATGTTTCAGTTTACAGCACATTAGCGCACCTTAATCTGCAGGTCCTGTTGAAGGCTAAGAAATGGCTGCATTTTGGAGGAAAAAAAGAAAATCCTCTTCTTCGAGCTATAATTTTTGCAGAAGCTGTCCGTTGCTGCTGTTTACCATTGTGAATGCAGATGTTTGTTTCAAGGTGACCTGGGTAAATAGATGTTACAATGAAAAGAAATGAATGTGAACAACAAAACTAGGTTAGACTGACAGAGTTGGAATCATTCTAGAATGGAGTCAAAGAGGGCAGTGCCAACCGGCATCTCACCCTTCTCCTCCCCTTCAGCCCAGAACTGCTCAGGTCTGCGGACGTGTTCTCAGTGTTTGGAGCAACCCGAGTGTGGCTGGTGCGGAGATCCCAGCAGCACAGGAAAGGGCCTGTGCATTGAGGGTTCGTACCGGGGGCCCATGAAGAGACTGGCCAAGCAGAGCCATTCCAAAGACATGAGCTTGGAGCCTGGCAGCTGCCCCAAAGACAAAGGCTACGAGTGGGCCTTCATCCACTGCCCTGGTGAGACATCCACTTCCTGTCTACTGAAATTCCAGAACTTGTGTCATAGGTGCATCTCCATGAAAGGGTCTTTCTAAATATTGACCATAACATCTTATGTTAAAGATGTTTTTTATCAAGGGTTCTTGTTACAACACCCATATGCAACTAATCCGTCCCTGGTGACTCTCTGCAGCAGCAGGCTAACAGTGTGATCAACCACGTCATGTAATCTGATAATATGCACGCTGCAAGTTGTAAAGTGAGAATGCGAGGAGTGTTTAGTGATGGTACCGATAGAGCAAAAACATCAAGGGAGATCTCATTTTTTATGATTAGTTGACGTCAAGAAGTCATGTGTATATACACTATATAAAGGTTTTTTTCTGCTAATGGGTTTGAGGCTGTAGGCCTGAAGCTCAGTGTCTTTGACAGTTTCTGAAAAGATTTTCTTTTACGCTCAGATTCTGTTGCTTTTAGGATCACACGTTGTCCATCCCACACTCTTTTACTGTATTTACATACAGATGGAAAGTCATTTGATCGTGAGTTCAAAAAGGAGAGTTGCTGTTTTGTGTTATTTTTTTTAGAACTGCAGAGTTTTAGTGTTTGCACCATCACCATCGTGCAGAATTGAGTGCACAGATGCACAGCTGACCCCTGAGTGGCGTCTGCAGTAACATTCCCTTGAGTTCACTGAACTGGCTGAAACATGAAATTAATCTTAAAATTACACATTGAAGTTGCATCTAACACTGAATTGAATTAGTGAGGGTAATTTTAGTAGAGTAACTAACATCTAATATACACAATAGTGTCTAAACTAGCAGAATTTTGTCTCTTGACCTTTAAAAAATCGTATTTCATAATCAAAATTGTTTAACACTAATAGTATTTGAAGTGCTTCTCATAGTTACTGCGCATGAAGTTAAAAACCAAGCCTTAAAACATGAATAGAATTACAAATTATCACCATATGTTGCCATTAGAATTTTTGTATTTCAATCCAGAAAAAAAAAAAGGAAATCATCACAATTTACCAAAATTATAAGAAATGTCAAGCGGGAGCCGCTGACAGCTTTAATCGGACGGTTCCTTCTGTAGGGAGCAAAAACAACAACCTCGGGTGTGAGTTGTTTTTGGACTGGTGTCAAATCGGAGCTACTGCTACGGGGAGGAAGATCTAAATGAGTGAGTGTCTTGAATACAAATATTCCAAAATCAGATTTGAAGCCTGTGTAACCAGATTAGGGATCTGATGGCAGGCATATTTGCAGAAATTCACCCTTCCTGCCCCAAATGCAATGCAGCTCCACGGTGTGTTATTCAGCTCTCACAGTATCCCCCCACATCGAGGATACAGCACCTGCGTTAAACATGAGTCAGTTAGTCTAATTTATCTCCTGAATATCTAGTTAATAAGCAGTTTCGGCAGCAGTGAAATTACTTTTAACCCTGCTGTTACATTAACATGAGGCGGTTAGACGAATTTATCTCTTAAATATCGAGTTAATACGGAGTTGCAGAAGCATTGAAATTACTTTCAAACCGTGCAGTTGCATGAATCCATAACTCCTCTTTATTTTCTCGGCAGCATGCCAGTGTAATGGCCACAGCACTTGTGTGAACGGCAGTGTATGTGAGCAGTGCCGTAACCTTACTACTGGTCCTCACTGCCAAACCTGCATGCCTGGTTACCACGGAGACCCAACCAATGGTGGGAAATGCCAGGGTGAGTGTCGCATTGTCACCGAAATACACACATGACATAATTGATGCATTTTAATTGAAATGAATCTGTTAATTCATGCTTTTTTATCACTTGTTTACATTCATCTTTAATTATTATGCTCATTTGAATTAAATTGAAGCAGAAAAACAACACAAACAACATTATAGTTTATCTTATCTCTTTTTTGCCTCTACAGGAGTATGTCAGGTGGACGGTAATCCAGATTTGTTATGCTCTATGTAAAGAAGCTACAGTAATACAGTATCCTATCCAAAAGATGGCACTATTGTATATTAGTGAGACCTCTGTCTGCATTTGATTGATAACAACATTACTCCATCTGTTGTTTTCATTAAGAGGTTACAGCTGCATGTTAAAAACCATCAAAGGCACTAAAAGAGATCAGATTTCTTCTGCCGGTCACTCTGTTGAAATCCAACTCTCACAGTGGCAGAGCAAGATCAAGACTGACCGTGCTTTCCTGACATTTCAGTCAGCTCAGAGGAGAAGTGGTACACTGTGCAAAGTGCAGCTAACATCGAAGGTCAAACCTCTTCTGTGGCTTTTTGCCCTTAAAAACCGAGCTTTGCTGGAAATAGAAGTGTGTGTGTGTGTGTGTGTGTGTACTGAGGTTTTCTTGACTTTGGATAAAGGGAAATGCACACGTGTTAAGGTCTGGGTCAAGAAACACTGATGTGTTAAAGTAGGCTGTGTGAATATATCGGCATATAATTGCCATCTGCAATTGGGTGCATCCATTTTTGTGATTTTATTTTGCTAATTTAATGGTCCGCCTCCGCCACAAATCAACACGGTAAATGATAAACCCGTAAGTGCACAGATAGCAACTACTCATTGGAGTCTGGCTACAATATGCAAGCTTTTGTTGCAAGGATTTCCGACAGCTCTTTAACAAAACAGAGCGGCGAATAAATGATGATTAATCCGTCTTTAGAGGTTACTGTCCAGTCGATTTGGGAAGCAACATTCATGTAGAACCGTATGGATACAGATTGTCTAAATTTGGCCTGTTCAGCTTTAACTCCAAACTCTTACTTCGCTGCCTAACCATCCACCGTGTGTGAACCCTCTCAGCGTCTCTAATAACAGACCCCACTCTTGCTTAAATGTGCCCCCTATTTAAATCACTGTGATTTTTCAGTGTAATAGTGTTGCCTGACTTGTATATAATTGAATTCTATCACATCATCATTATCATGTGTACATATGGTATTGTTATGCTCCACAGCTCCGTCTTTTTAGTCGTCTTTTGTTTGTCCTACATAGAAACAACCACAGGGGTCCTCCGGTCAATAAACAACATATGTGATGTTGTAATTGGCAAAGATGTGCTCCCGTTTTAGAAAATATCTTCTTTCTACAGTTAAAGGCAGAATCCAAGTGAATCTAATTTTAGGGTATGGTTGTCACGTTAATTTTTTTTTTTTTTTGGTGGGGGGGCTAAAACTGATTTCAAAAGCTATTATTTATTTTTTACATATATTGAGCTTCAAGCTAACGGTGCCCGATGGCCACCGAACAGAAACAACAGCAAAATCACAGATTTGCAAACTCTCCAGTGCATCGTCTGTGTCTTCTTTATCCAGCCGTACGCTCAGCAATCCACAAACACAATCCTAGAACCAACTCCTCTATTTTGACACAGTAGCGCCACCTGCTGACACTTTCGGGTGAACCACGCTTATTCACGTTAACGCAGAGCCGGAGGGGTCATAGTTGGGTTGTTTTCAGCTCTAATCAAAGTGTTTGGGGAAAACACAAGCAGGTACAAAGACAGTGTGGTGTGTTGTGTTGTCACGGATTGTAATGTAGCGCATTATGGACAACATATCAGTGGGCAAGGAAAAAAAAAGCTGCTGTTTAGATGACAAAGAAGAAAACTTTTTCTTGCATCACTGTCTGCAACCTTCAGTTTATAGAGGATACACTCCACTCCTGTAGCTGTTTAAGTGGTAATACATACTGGTTCTTTTAACGCTTGCATGTTATTATTATTGTACAACACTGATCATTTCAAAAAGCCTCATATTACAAAGTGAGTTCAGCATCTCATGTAACTCTGAGTTGCCTGGAACACTTCGGGAATAGACACAGTCTGTATTATTTTCATTTCCCCAATTTATTTATTTATTTATTTTTTTGGTATAAACTTCCAGTGGCCCTGCCATGAGGACACACATCACCGTGTCACCCTCCCACAAGACTATTCTCATCATCACACACAAATCCCTTTAACATTCATTCAAAATTCTAGATTTCATAAATGCGTGAATGTTTTTCATTTTTAACTGCATAAAGTCAAATCCTTCTTATACTTGTGTCTGCTGAATTTTGTATCAAAATATTTGCAAGGTCACAAAAAAACACTCTGGTAGGACCCCCCCCCCCCCCCCAGATATCTGATATTCCCTGAGCGCATTTAGAGTTTTCATCAGTCAATAATAAAACAACCTTCCGTTGTTCAGCTCCGCACACAATTCATTTTACACAGCAATCATTCAAAACAAGACGGTGATCTCCCATATAGAACTTAAATGTCAGTTTACCTAAATGACTTCATGTTAGAGCACTGTTTAATTTTTGCACAATTTGAGCGGAATCTGTAAATGCTGCTTGTTAAAATCAAATCTCCGGCATATAAAAAAAAAAAACAACCTTCAAATAAACAGAAGTAATAAAAGAGTTTATTTGCAGAGAGAATCTTGTCAGGCGAGCGCTGTGGTACTCTGTCTGCTTGTGATTGGATCACACATTTAGCAACTTTACGGTGTGAGATAACATCTGTTCATGCATAGGCAATAGCTGTAACCTGTTGAGGGAATCCTCACTGTTAGGCATCGATAACAGAAATATTCCTGTCATTCTTATGGGGGAATTGAGTCAAACTGGACAGTTCCATCGCTTCATGCAAGTGAAGCCAGTCTTGTTTGTTTTTCTTTTATGTACAGTACTTTGGGCATTCTGCAACATGACTTCCGAATAATAAAATTCAATCCCTATTTTGCACTCTGTCAATAACAACACATGCAGGAGATGGAAAGTGCCAAAGGACTCCATTAAAAGTGGGACTGTCACATGAAATATTCATTGTGCCACCTTGGGAATGTGCAAAGAAGATTTGTTTACACTGGGGGGAAACTATGCCCACTGACCCTGCTGTAATACACCTTCTCAGTGTTTTAAAGCTTACTGAACTGAATGTAATGGGTCAGTTTTTGTCTCGCAAATGCCAACATGAAAGGCGTGCTACAGCACTCAAGCAGCCATTGACTCATCGTTCCCACATCCACTGCAACCATCTTTATATTCCACACACACGCCTAGTGGGTATCGTTGTGTACTATGGGGGGTATTTTTCTCCACCCAGCATCAGATCTTTGACATTCAGCCAATCATTTGGGAAATCTTTTATTTTTTTTTTTAGCATCTAAGATCAATATCATTTAATCTCTCCATGCGTGCAGTGCAGCAGAAGTTTTTAGCTTAGCTTAGCACAAAGACTAGAAGCAATGGGAAACTACTAGCTTTATGCTTTCAAAAGTGGAAAAACCTTATTTGGGGCACAGATTGTTGCCTCAAGAGATCCTGAACTTGTATGTCTAAACATTCTTAGTCATTGAATCCACCCTCCTTGATATAATCAGTCTTTTTTTGCTCAGCTTGATACAAAACATTAACATGGTCGTCTCTCTGTTTCTTTCTCCTGTCTTCTTTCCCATCTGTGTTTTTGCCCCTTTCAGCCTGTAAGTGCAACGGCCATGCAAGTGTGTGCCAGGTTTTAACTGGCAAATGCTTCTGCACCACCAAGGGGATCAAAGGAGACCAGTGCCAGCTGTGAGTACTATGACGACATGCTCGCGCATATGCACAACCATCAAAAAAACAGAAGAAGAGCGCAGGCTTGTGTTTGAACCTTCCTTCAGTGTTCCAGTGCAAACTGACAAAAATACTGCATTCCTCATCTGACTGCCTTAAGGCTTTATGATATCCACCAAGTAAGGTCTTTGAACATGAAATCACCACCTTGTGTACCAGTGGGGTTCCCAGTCAAAAAGCACTGCATAAGAAATTGTATACCCTTAAATTCCAGACTTCAAACTCAGCATAGCTCTTCCTTGAGGCTCCAGCGACACAAGCAGCGAGTTTGACAAAGATCGGATTGTTGAGTTGATTGAGTCAAACACAGATTTTTTTTTTTTAAGTTAATTTAGGAATAAGTTTTCAGAGTTTGATCCAGGTATATTTCACTGCAGTTTCTCATATTAAATACTAGCCTGAGATGCTGTTTTACATTTTAAATGGGTTTTTGAATAAAATAGGGTATTTGCTTTTGTGTTGATATAAGAGCGTTTAAAACAGATTTGTCAAACGTGACCGTGAACAGTTAAACGCTCGATTATCTCACTCAGTTGAGTATCTCGAGATTCTGATTCCTAGATAAGTTCAGATGGGCAACAGGACGTTTCTGTTTTGACATTCAGTGAGTGAAGGTGAAGTCAACTCCAGGTTCGTTCGCTGGCTGCCTGTCCTTGGGCCAATAATCACTTGGAATGGAGCCCTAATGACACGCTGGTAGTTGTTATTGAGGGAGACGCATTTTAACAAGTCAGACAGATAGATACGTCTAAGCTTTTGTTTCATATTGTTATATATTTTGCCCAGTGTGAAGCAAAAATCTGTTCTTTGATTCTGATATTCTGGGTACACAGTAGTATCCCCCTGCATGTATTTGCTGGTTTGTTGTTCATGCTTATTTATTCGCCGCTCGCAGTCTTCAGGATTTGTCATTTCCACTCATTCATTTACACATTTCACAGTCACACATTTCACACGATATTTAAATACATTTGAAGCCTTTTCACAAAACGTCAGTTTAAATTTGGTCAAGCTTTAGTCATGTTACCCTGATTCAGTTCAGACATTTTGTTAATGACAACACGACTTCAGTCAGCAGACGTTACGCAGATGAGTCATGATACTCTCGAATCTGTAGCCCTATCTATGGAATTTATTTGTTTCTTCCGGGAAAATTGTTTTCTCCTCCACTCACAAAACAGTACAAACATCATAGAGTTACCAGTAGGTACACAATATTAACAGTGCAGTGAAAGAAGGGAGAGATAGGGACACCCAGCTTGTTATTTTTGTAAAACCTTGATGGCCTATGAAATATTTTGATATATTTTTAAAGAATAGAGATGGCTCAGGTTTGAAACAAGGAGGCGAGTGGGGTGGGGAGCTTATGTCTCCCGCTGTGAGTGAAAATATGTGGCCAACGTATCAGCTTAAAATACTCAGTTGAACCGTGTCGAAAAACACATGGAAAGTCTATCTGGATCAGGCACAGTTATAGATATTTAGAATAATATAGGGATGTTGAAAGGGTAAAAGGTCTGTGAACACCGTTGCTAGCTGTTAGCTCAGTGCTTAAAACATTTCCTCAGATATTACCTGGACCTCAGGAACTACAATGTTCAATGTTGTGTTTTTATTCTCAATAACCAGAACATACATTTGTTTCAGTTGGTACACTACTTGAATAATAAGTGGCTTAACTTTGTGATTAGTACAGCCAGTAATTAAAGCCGCTTTTATGCAGAGATTCTGCAAAATCACCATAAAAATGAAGCCACTGTCATGATTCATTGCCTGTTTACACACAACCAAACAGTGCCACCATAATTCCGCCCCAGTGTGTAAATTTGTACAATTTTCTGGTTTTCTGCAATCTGTAATCTCAACTGCGTCATTATTTTTGAACGCCTTTCCTGTTGCCTCTTTTACTCTGATTCTCTGTTGCTTCTACCCTGCCCCCTCCCCCCTTTTCTGACTCTGCACTTCCATACAAACAGCGAGGTGATATCTCCATTTTGACAAGGCCCTGAAATAAAGTAGTAAATAGTCGGAAGTAAGTCAAGGCTGCTAGCTGACAAACAGCCGAGAATGAAAACGCTCCCAATATACAAAGAACATCCCTTGGATTAAAAATGAAAAAAAAACAAACAAACCCTGGACATCGGTGATGCTGCAGTCGTGGAGGCATGTTTACGACGAAGAATAAAAACTCCTGTCACAAGCTTGAAAAAAGACAAAATGAGACAGAGACACCAAAAGCAGAAGGAAGAAGCTGTGGATGACGGAGGAAAGTGAGAGCTGTTTTTTTTTTCCTCTCCACTTTGACAGTAAATAAATGACACTTTGCTTAAAAGAGAAAATGTCCTATCCAGATGGAATGCAGTGTTGTACAATACAGAGCAACACTTGGGTAGCAGGTGGCTAACACTTAATGCAAATGACTAATTTCCTACCCTACATAATCAAGTGTGGAACATCAGAACAGGCCAGGCACCAGCAGGCCAATCATGGTGAGCCAGTACAGCTCTGGAACCAGATTTGTGACGGTTCCTGCAGCCCATTGCTGATTAGCGACTTAAAATGTAGCCAGCAACACAAAGCACAAGAATATGTTCTTCATCCACTCCTATTTCAGATAATGGTAATCTCAAAATCAGATGGATTTTCACATTTAAACATGTCAGTTTCACGTTATCACCTTTTTCACGTGTAATCAGCATCTGCAGGTTAAGGATTAACAGTTTGGGTGGTGTTTGCTGTTGCCATTTTTAATATCATTTTGAGAATCTCATTACGTGTAATCAGTGCCTCCTCGACCAGTGTTGGCCACTCTCTCACGCCATCCCCAGCAGGAACCCTTAAACAAAGACCTCTGCACAAGGGTACTGTGTCTTCTCTGTGCAAAAACTACACACATGTGTGCATTTACACATGCGTGCGCCGCAGCCGCTGACGCCATTAGGACCTTAGAATAATAGCTGCTGTAATGAAGTGAGGGTGCATTGGTGCAGAATAGAATTGTTTTTGAAAACAATTGATGGGGTCCGTGCTGCGCTACAGAGATGAGTCAAACAAGAGCAGTGAGGGAAACGGTTCCTATTCTAGGACTCATTTGGATGCCAACATTATTCAGAATTGTGCTGGAGGAACCATCTTGAGAGTATGCGCACATGTGTGAAGGACATTGTAAAGGTTCATATCAAACTTCTGTTTATATATGCGGTGTGTGTGTGTGTTGCCTGCTAAATCTCACTGGGAGCACTGACAAAGGTTGAGGTTGAGCATAGATCAAATTAAGATACAGTGCAAGGGGATTGCCTGAAGTTCAGATGTGTGCATGCAAGTGTAGATTAAATTAAGATACAGTAGAGAGGAGTGGCATTATATACTTCACATTTTGTGTGTGTGTGTGTGTGTGTGTGTGTGTGTGTGTGTGTGTGTGTGTGTGTGTGTGTGTGCGCGTGTGCGTGCGTGTTGTCATTTGCAAATGCCAGGCAGCTGAAATGCCCCGGGAGTGATGCTCTGTTTGGTTCAAAAACTCGTGGCAGCATTTGTCTTGCGTCCTTTTGTAACGTGATAAAAGAGCAGTGTTGCCTGTCCTTGCCTGTTTAACATTAACAGCGAGAGCAGCGGCGCTGGCCCCTCCCAGGTTCAGTGTCCTGCCCCCTTTAGATCAGTCAGAGCACCGACGCTTGCCCTTCAGGATTTGCTGGTTAGAAATCAAAATCATACTTGATCAGGTCAATTAATATTCCGAGGGCATGTAATTACTGAGCATGTAGGTTTGAGTGTCTGGGAGTCATCTCCAGGAAAACAGCTCATGATGACACATGGCCATACACGGGAACATGTGACAACTGTCGTCAGACAAGACGCGCGATGTCTTCAGCTCTGACTATTTATATAAAAGAAGGAAACAAGAGCTGTGTTGTATAAAATATGTATATGTAAGCTCTCATTACTGTTCCACAACTCTAGAGTCTGTTAAAGGTGTTAAAATATCTGCTACCTCCACTTGCATCTGATTAGCTGGGGGGGGGGGGGGGGGGGATTGTGCGCAATACCTTTTTAATTTAGTTAACGATGGTCTTTGGAATCCATTAGGCAATAAAGCGAACAGTGCTGAACTAGAAAGGCCCTCTGCAAAACCTACATACTGTATACACACACATAGATGGAAAGGAATATTGGTATTGGCCCATATATCTCTGTGTGACTACTACTGGGAAATAAGATGCCATTGGCAGGCGGCAGTGGCTCATGTTTATGTTGATGGCAAAGATACAGTTAAATATTGTGAGAAAAGTGTTGGACTGAAATTGTTCCCATTGGATAAAGGACTAAATTATCGTTATGGTGATATTTTGAGGCATTAAAAAGGGAAGATTAAAGATGGACAAAAACAGCAAAAATATATATACAAAAAATCCATTGGTATCAGTCGGTTATTATTTTAAAAGTCTGTCTCGATGTCGTCCCAAAATTTCAGATCATTCCAACCCTTCTCCAGGTTTCTCAAGTCGACTCTGTAGTTGTTACATAATCCTGCTGACATTACAGATGCGGGTCAAAGCAGAACCACGGCGGACAAAATGATTTTTTGAAGCAGAACCCACCACCCTGGGTGTAACATCTCCTCCTCTGTGGCATTCAAGTCTCAGTTGGTTTGCTGCTCTCCTTCACTCACTTTCATCTTGAACTCTTCCAAACTGCCTCTGATATTATCACTCCTAACAAGTTAAATCGGTTGACTGTAAAATAGTCCTGCGGTACACAGTGATAATGGATATCTCCTATGTTTATGGAACGCCATTTCAACTTTATTGTGCGCTTGTAGTACATGTGTGCTATATTAACCTTCCCTTTTTATCAGGTAAAGTGCAATCGAGTAGTTGAGAGAGTGAATTGTAAACAGCTAAGTGCTCAAGAGCTTGAGAGCCAGAGATGAGGGAGACATTAAAAAAGGAGATAAAGGACACGCCGTTCCAAACAGCACTGCCATATGTTGCTCCTTATTTCAGGCCTTTGGAAAGCGATGAGCCTGATAAAACACTCGTGCACACATGGACCCCTCAAAACAGTTGATAGCACTCAGTTGACGAGCTTGGCAGCAAACCATTCCACACAACTGTGTATACTGTTGAGCGGCAGCAGGTTTGATTAAACTGCACGAGAGCCCCGTGTTTAATAAACATGCATCCAAGACTTCTTCATGATGTGAACCTTTTTTTTTTATGAACAATAAAGTTTATGGATTGATAAATAAGGATATGTTGTAGTTTTCCATGCAGTTTCTGTGATAATTGAATATTGTGGAATCTCATTATCTCATTTAGGCCATTTCAACCTGATGCGCCACGTAATATCTGCGTGCATCACCCTACTAATGATACAAAAAAACCACCAAAAACTAAGGATCTGACAATCCCCTCAAGTTTTTTCCAGAAAAACGTCAAGTTTTAGGGGGCTATTCAGGAGAATGCCACGATTTTCCAGGCATTTTTCTATCTACATGGGCCAAATAGAGTTTTTGCAGTCGTCAGCTCAAGCAACATTGTGCAACTTTCCATTTTAACAATTAAGATTTTGCATTGGAAGATGGATCTTACAGGCTTTTCGAGGCAAAGAATGTCCATCAATTAACAGTAATGAATTGGAGGGAAGTAGAAGCTAGTAATTCTCCATCTGGAACATTTTTCACACCATGTTTATACCCGATTTAGGCTCCTCATTAGTGGAGTTTATAGATTAATTGGCCCGGGGCTTACAGTCATTCACACTGGCTACATTTTAAGTGGAGGCTCATTATAGCCCCGTTTGTTTTGTTTTGTTTTTTTCAAGTTAAAGACTTAAGTTAAGTTCGATTTCCTCCTCAGTTTACATAATGTATATGTCCAGCAGCACTGAGTTTACTTGGATGCATCGAAATGACCACTCTAAAGGGTTCATTGACTCATGAAGTTCAAGACTTGTCCTCGTTGTTCAGCCCTTATTTCTTTGCTGATATACAATTTTCTTTTTACTACTTGACATTCTTTAGGATTTTGTGAAGTTTTATGGAGATGCGCCGATTAAATACCCTTTCTGTAGCCCAGTGGGCCCTGAACTCCCCAACCTTTTATTTAAGTCGGCTGTGTTTGGAGCGTAGTAAAGATCTTCACCCTGGGCTCTGATTATTGAGTCTGAATCCCAAAGCTCATAGTCAATAAACAACGGTGTCAAACAAGGTTAACGTAGCCTCGGGCTTCGTTTAGCCTGATTTCAACTGCATCTCCCACTCACTCGCTGTATAGTACTCTTATAAAGCGGGAATCTTACGCCTCTGTTACGCCTCGACGTCTGTTTAAAAGCGTACAGAGACGGAATGAGGGCACAGATTGTTCCGCTCTCTGATCGGGCAGTGATGGTGGGACCAACTGCGGAAAATCAAAAAATTACTGAAACGTAAAAGGGACAGCCAGAACAGCGGAACTGCTGACTCAAAACACACACATTGTCGAGTTTACACATTGTCCCATTTTTGGGGACCACCAGAATGCTGAATAAATAATTTTCCGCTTTGATTGGTTCAGTGTAAACAAGTAGTCTTTTTTTTTTTTTTTAACTGCAGTTTTGGCGAATCTAGCGTAAAACGTGATTGTTTTCTGCTCTTATTTGTGTCACGACTTCAGAGGATTCCCCTTGGATGATTATTCTCGATGTGACTGTCAAGTATCAATTTAATTCCCCTCATCATCAGGCAAGAATTCTTTATTATGAATTGCAGGGCTTCAGTTGATTATTTTAATAATTGATCAAGCAATTATTTTCAAAATGAATTGTTTAATCTGTTATGTTTTTTTTTTTAAAAAGCTCATAACAATTGAATAAATCACAGAAATGGAAGTAATGCAAATTATGATATTTGGGAACCAGCAAACGTTTGATATTTTTGCTTGAATAAAGACTGAAACATTTACTTGATTGTCAGGGAAAATTGCAGACGAGTTTTCTTTTGATTGACAAGTTGTTGCGAGTCTTCGCAAATTGTTTCAAGAATTCAACTTTGTTCATTACTTTTAGATCTCTCACTCCGTTTTCTATCATCAGGTTATACATGAGTGTGACTGCGTTGTTTTCATAAACAAAAGTAGAAATCTAATTAACTGCTCCCAGCTCTCCAATTATTTCCTCTTTGTCAGAATGAAGTGAGCGGATGAGATGCCAACAGCAGGAGCTAAAAAACGCTTCCGTTCGACGTTCACTGGCTCCGATAAGAGACGTTCTTGCG
Source organism: Aulostomus chinensis (assembly GCF_037954235.1). NCBI lineage: Eukaryota > Metazoa > Chordata > Actinopteri > Syngnathiformes > Aulostomidae > Aulostomus > Aulostomus chinensis. The sequence continues at coordinate 13,719,643 of NC_141342.1, read as the reverse complement.
CTCAGTTTGTTAGCAGTCATCTTCATTTTGTTCTCCACTCTGTTCTCTTCACTTTCAGGTGTGACTCAGAAAACCGTTACCTTGGCAATCCACTCAGGGGAACCTGTTATTGTGAGTAATTCTCCACTGGACTGCTACTTGCTGGAGAGACAGCTCGTATGCTCACACGCACATGATTATTCTTGGCTACTCTGCTTTTGCTGCTTCTTTTTTTTTTTCTCCTCTCCCTCCACTTCCACTCTTCCGCTCAGGGCAGATGGAGCATTTTAGCACTTTGGCACCAGGGGCGCTTGTTCAGTGACAGAATGACTTGTTGTGAAAATGTCAAGCGCATCAGAAAGAGTGAGTGATTGAGCTAATAGAGGAGACGGGGGAGTAGAATTCTCCTCTCGTCTGCTCATTCATTGATTTAGAAACTTGGCTTAAATGTTCATTCTGACTTGGGTGTTAAGTAGAAGGAAATGCATCAAGGTGAGTTGATGCCAAAAAAAAAGAAAGAAAAAGGAAGCGTGCCGCTGAGTGGTTTGTATAAATTGTACTGTTTTTTTTTTCTTAATGTGTTTATGTGGCGTCCTTCATGGTGCTGCAGTGATTTGTTATTTCTCTTTCACACTCTGCTACAAACAACCGTGCTTTTGTCCCTTTTTCAAATGCCATTGCCTGACACCAGGCTCAATGAGGGGATGTGACTAGAACTTGAGACCTGGAGCCTGTTTTCACCTCTCAGCAGTACTGGGACTTGCTCTTGAACTCTGCTGCACATTATAAACACGACCATTTCTGGGTATAAACCCGAGCTTCTCCTTTGGTCATTCATCCTCTCGCACATTACCTATTAGGTCATTGAATCGTCTTGACAAATTCCTTGCAGAATGAACACAAGTCAGCATTGACTTCTGGTAACAACGGCGCGAACGTTTGGTTATCACTGGGCGCCACTGTATACTAATGCAATGAATCGACACCGCAGCACTACACTCTCAGTTCCATCCTCTCCTGGTCTGAGCCGTTACTGACGATACATTGATGTCAGTACATCCACCTGTTCCTCGAAATTTAGTAGCTCTGGTTTTCTCGATTTCTGTTTGAGGTAAACAAGACAGTAGACAAAAGACGAAGGAGCTTTTTCGCAGTGCCATTGCAGTGTTTGATAGAGAATTCTGCGCACTTGAGTGTGTGAAATGCGAGTCGGAGGAAAATGCCACGTAAAGGGTGAAAAAGTTTGGAAAAAGCTCCTGCGCACTGTTTCAGCCAAATGTCATATGTGGGAGCTTTTTTCAAGCTTTTTTTTTTTTTCTTCCCCCAGCCTCAACAGGGCAGGAGTGTAAATGGTCTCATGCGTAGGTTACAGCGAAGGCTTCGGTGAGACCTCAAGCACATGCATTAATCAAGTTCAAATTGCTGGCAACATGAGCAGTGCATCAAGTTAAAGTAGGCCAGGAAATTAGCAGAGGGCGTTTTGTAAGACTTTTGTAAGTCTATTTTCTTCAAAAATGCAACAGTCAATTCCTTGATAATGGCACATTTTCCAAACAAAGTTTTAAAGTACTCATGTTGATTTTGATACAAGAAATCACTCCGCTCTTTCCTGTCTTATTATTTGAATAGACAATCTGCTGATTGACTACCAGTTCACCTTCAGTCTCATCCAGGAAGATGATAATCACTACACAGCTATCAACTTCATGGCGTCACCTGAGCAGGTAACCTTTTGAATTTTTTTTTTTTTTTTTTCCCCCTACACACTCTCAGGTTAAAGTGAAACCTCCATGATCTCAGGTTGACTGGTGATGCCGGTTACCATGGTAACAAAAACACTCTTATTGGCTGTTTTGGTAGTGAAGTGTAAATACGTTCATGGAAAAAGCCAGAATAGTTACGGAATTTGAAAATTGCCATCTGTAGGCCAGGCAAAGTTGGAAAGATAAACGAAGCCAGAAAATAACAGAAAAGTCACCGTTAGCGGTTCAGTTAACATCAGCTGTGAGGAATCTCTTTAATATATGACTGCCTCAAGTAAGTAACATTCTCCGTGTTTATGCTCTTCAACTAAAGGCCAACAAGAACCTGGACATGTCCATTAATGCGTCCAATAACTTCAACCTCAACGTCACCTGGTCGGTGGGCTCAACAGGTACGTGTGTTCAACTCAGTTTGATTTACAAAAGTTGAAGTACATGTCTTAGTTTATATTTGTAGCTCTAAATGTCACCTTGACCAAACAAGCCCATCTGGTCATGTTATTTATATTTTTACACTAATTACAGGAGCGCAAATTACATAGAAAGTCACATTGAAATTTTCACTTCTATCAGTCTCTGAAACCCAGACGGTGGTAAATAAGTTTCCCTCACATTTATTGATTGCGTTGTAAATTTTAGTCTGTGAAAATACATATTCGTAGTTGAGGGAATGTCCTCCGAACAAGTTTGTCAAAAACAGCAAAGTGACCTCACCTTAAAAATTACGTTGGTCCCAAATGGCATTACTGGTTCAAGTAATGTTGAACTGGTAATATTGAGGAGCACCCTTAAAGAGCACTTAAAAGATGCCCCCACCTGCTCTCCTACTGCATGATTTAGCACTCCAAAAAAAACCCCATGAATGGAGGTTTATGTAACCCAGGCTGAATACAAAACCATTATGATATTCCAACCGTCGTCCAGATTTAGGCTCAGTGTTTAATCTGTGGCTCAAATACTCAAATTACGAAAGCAGTCAAATAGATGTGATTATTCCACGATCAAGTCAGGTCACATCACACCACACTCCCTTTCACCTTCTGATGCTTTAGAAATGTCGTATTTGATTGCTTTCAATGAGGGATGCACAATGATATCAGTATCTGCAGACACTGGTGATTCCTTTTTCTTTTCTTTTTTTTTTAAATAAATTGATATCAGTCTGCTCATCTGTCATTTAGGATGCATACACAGTGTGGTAGATATATAAACTTTGAACTTTTATGAATTTTATGGAAATAATTAAAAACACTTTTTTTTTTAACATTAACAATATTTCAAGTACGCAAATTTCATAAACTTGTCATCAACAGTCGCAGGAATATCAGCAGTAAAATCCAAAGTTGTGCTCCTGTTCTTTTTATTGTGTTTATTTATTATTTTTGCTTAAATTAGTCATCATTAAATATGTCGGCTGTAACAGGAAGAGCAAGGGAGCCTCTGTGGATAGTGTGTACCATCATCTACCATGTCACTGTTGAGCGGATATTATAGTTCCCCTGCGGAAAGACGCCCAAGGACACTGCAGTCATCCTGTGCCACTGTTTATCTGCTGCCCTCCCTTCCTCTCAAGTCATCTACCACTTACTCTATCTCCACAACACTGACATTTCCCAACCACTAAAGTACGTTAACCTCGGGTGCTCTTCCACAGCCACCTTAACCTTCTTGGAGCACTGTCATTAATATTTGAAGTTAGGTCCCCTTTTTCACCACAAAGATATTGTGTCTCAGAAGGAATGAGAGCCTCTTCACAATTGACAAGAGCGTGAAGCGCCTTTGGGGTGGGGGGGGAAGGAGGGTGATTTCAATTAAGATAAACATGCTCACGTAGCCACACTCAAGCTGTCATTTTCAGTTCTTTTGTTTCAGAGCTATGGGCTGGAATGCCAATTTTTGAGGGCCACTGACATGAGGAGGAATATGAAATGACTCGAGAAATTTGATAGATATAAAATAGACTGCTTTTTGAGTACTTTAGTCTGAAATTATGTTTTATTCATCATCATAGACATTAGGAGCAGTGTATTGAAGAGTCACTAAACCTCCACGCCACTTTTCAGCAGAAACAGATGACCTGATTGATTCAGGGCCATTCTAGTGTGAAGTTACTAGTTATTTTAGACGGCGTTAGGTCGGAAATATCACTTGCTATGTCTTTTGGGGTGAGTAGTTCCTTAACTCTGAAGATCAAGACCCTGACTGGCTCACTGGGTCCTATCTTAAGCATGGCGGAAGCACCTCATTGCTAGTTTCAAGCCAGTGCGTATGATGTTTTCACGGCAAGCGCCCTCAATCTTAACTAGTAAATGAACTTGGGCTCTCTCTGCACCGACAGGTGCGTCAGTATATTAATAAGGCATGGTGCATTGCTATTTTGGGACAGTAGAAAACATTTGCCCCGTAGACCAAGAGGAGGCGGGTCTTTGGTTAATGGCGTTATGTGTGATGTTCTATTTAAGGGAGCAACAATCAGATGAGCAGATGTGCGGCATTGCAATGCAGCTCTGTTGATGCCAAACATTGTGGAAAACACTGGCCGGAGCAAAGCCCAGAAAGAAAACACAAATATTGTTTTTACAGATGACGTGTCAGTCCCATCCATTAAAAAAAACAAACAACACAAAACACATTTTCCAGCTCAGCATCATTTTGTTCACACTTCCTGGAAACCCATTGGTAACCACAGTAACCAGGGACTAGTGCCACAATGCCATGAAGTGTTCCTGCAGGGAAAGTCGTCAGAAAGGTGAACTTAAGTTAAGGGGGCAGTAAGAGTTGAAAATGTCTTCCATACAGCCCTCTGCCTTCAACAATTTAGCAGCTTTTGATTTTTTTTCTTTGACATCGGTGGAGACAATAATGGGAATTCAGTTTGGGGCCTGGAAACACTGAAAAATTTCATGGTTACTCGTTGAGGTCTTTTATACAGTCTGGTGGCAGGTGGTGTGACGCAGCAGGTCATTTACACTCTGCACCTTGCCCACTGTTTATTTTGCATTTGGGGGCAGTGCCTACCGGAGGGTTTAGCTAGTCGGATCGCAAAATCTCAAAAGTTCTGTGTAAAAAAAAATATTGGCGCAAATATATCCAAAATTGCTCAACTATAAAATAAGAGATGTTTACCTTCAGCTATTGATTCACCCAGCTGTTTAAAAAAAAATACAGAAATAACGCTACATATTTCATCACTCATCCTAAACGGATGCGAGCACACACCTAAGATAAATAATTTGTTGATTTGTGCGGAGTTTAGTTGCCTTTAAAAAGACTCTTGAGATTTGCTCTGAGGGCATAAATGACCAAGTGCTGGATCTAAATGTGCCAAATGCATTAGCTTATAATGATGATATGGATTCCAGTGATGAATATGTGCTAGCATGACTCAGTGGTGACCTGTGGACAGCAGCATCAAGCTGTGCTTTTCACCCACGTCTTTGTCCATTTAGCAATAAAATGTCTCCCTATGCAATTACATAATAATGCTCCACTCTGTTTAAGGTCAGTCAAAAGTAGGATTGGTGCACTCAAGACATAAAAATAATAGCTTATTAGGGCTTTCCTGTTGTCTCAAGTGGCTTTATCAACCCGTTAATGTTTTCATAATAACATGTTTGTGATGGTGAAGCTGTGGGTGTCTGTAAGATCTCAGTGTGCTCTTCACTCCAACAGCTGGAACCATCTCTGGCGAGGAGGTGCCCATCGTGTCCAAGACTAACATTAAGGAATACCGAGACAGCTTCTCCTGTGAGAAGTTCACCTTCAGAAGCAACCCCAATATCACCTTTTATGTCTATGTCAGTAACTTCTCATGGCCCATCAAGATCCAGGTAAGGACGCTTGCCCTCACCTTGGACTGACAGAATGAAGCAGATCCTACCGATAGGTTGGCCTCGTTGCCAGTCACTCATGACATTACTAATTGCTTACTACATAACACGCCGTGGGTAATTATCTAAAGATGCTCCTTTTTATGAACAGACGGTCCCAGTTGTACATGTATAAAGGGAGCAGGAGCAGCAGAGCCTTCATTTGTTGCTCAGGGTGATTTCAAGTGCACTTTATCCCAACAAAACATTTAATGAGCGATGGTTAGTGTGCAGAGGTGTGCAGCTTTTTTATCCATCCATCCATTTTTTTATACTGCTTATCTGTGAAGGGTCATGGGGGGGCTGGAACCTATCACAGCTGACACTGGGTGAGAGGCGGGGTTCACCTTGGATGGGTCGCCAGTCCAACACAGGGACATCAGGAGCAATTAGGGGCTCCTTATCTTTCTCGAGGATACTTGGACTTGGTCACCAGGGGAAGTGAGGATCAAACCAGCAACCCTTCGGTTGCTAGACAGCCACTCTGCCTCTGAGCCACGCTGCCCCTTCAACTGTTTTTAGCAGGCAAAAAAAAAATTATTCTGCCGTTTAACCTTTCCACCCATCCCTCTGAATGGAGGACATGAGGATGTGCTGGACGAGGTGAAATTAAAATACTGTGAAACATCTCATTTAGTGTTATTTTCAGTTTGCAGTAAAAGTGAGCAAAAAAAAAAGAAGCAGGCTCTCGTGACACTAATCTGGGTGAATGCTACAAGACAAGTGTTGTGCTGCGATTACAGGGAAACACATCGCATATAAAGCTCTCTCAATCATATTTATGCTATGAATCGTTGCCTGTCTTCTTAAATTCAAAAGACACTGTAAGAATGAATATGAAGTTCACATGTTCAAGGACCATGTACACAAACAGATGAATATAGCAAAGTCGCAAATCTCCATCTGCAGTCCCTGGGCGGGGAAGAATAGAACACAAAATACAATTGAATAGTACAAAATAGGGCCAGCGTGGCTCAGAGGTAGCGTGGATGTCTAGCAACCAAAGGGTTGCTGGTTCGATCCTCACTTCCACCGGGGAACATGTCGAAGTACCCTTGAGCAAGATACTGAGCCCCTAATTGCTCCTGATGGCCCTGCGAAGGAGTGGCGACCGGTCCAGGGTGAACTCGCCTCTCACCCAGTGTCAGCTGGGATAGGCTCCAGCCCCCCTTGATGGATGGATGGATAGAACAAAATACCACAAACTGAAGTTTTCTGTCAAGAAAATTAAAAGTTTCAAAGTTCTACTTATATATATTGTATATTTTACAAAATATATTTCATAAATGATTTTGCACGATTCTATCTGATAATTCTGTTTGATTCAATGTGACATGTTGACCTGAACTGTCCTGCTTTGATAAAATGTTGAGCCAATCAAGAAAAAAAAAAGCTTTATTTGCATCTATTCTGACAATTTGTTTTTATTGTAAGTTGTTTTCTATTTGCTTTTTTTTTTTTTTTCTAACCACCTGTTTTGATAAATGTTTGGTCTCTTTGTTTGGTTGAGACTACAAAAAATATTTTCCCCCCGACAATTTTAAGAGCAAGTAAAATAAGTTTGGCAGATAATCATGAAATTAACGGATAAAGCCAATGATCATTTGGTTGAAGCCCCTGATGTCAATGTGGTCATGTGACTTCCGTGATACCCTTAATGGCTTTTTTATATCAGTTTATCTCTGTGTTTTGTGAGACGCTTGGACGAGAAATGTGATACAATTATAGTTCCTAATGACAACATACAATATCCGTTTGCAAATTAGCTCACTTCCTAAGTATTGATTTTTTTTTAGGTTTGTATGGGCCCCTCCCTTTCATGTTCTAGATGAGAGGTCCATGGGGTAGTGGGGGTGTGGGTAATAATATCTTTCGGGTCAACCCATCTGTGGAGGTGGCCCAGTAATAGTTTTCTATTAAATTTTCTAGCCAACAGTCGCTTATTTATTATGGACTGGCCTGAGCTATTAAAGCAAACAGCTTCTGTAACAGGATACGCTCTCTGTTTCCTCGCTTGCCTTTATGATGCAGCAGTAACAGCATCGACCTGGTGGAGCTAAAGCAGAATCCGCTCTGAGCCTTTGTGTTTAAGGGTCACTCATAAAATTTGCATTTGAAAACAGAAAAAAAGATTGCAAAAAAGGGCAGTTTTTGTGAATAGATTTTCCACCGCATCATTACGACATCACTACAATTATCTAGTTCAATTTAACGAAAGTGCACCTACAATAGCATGTTCTAAGGTGACTCCTTTGATCAGTGATTCAGTTAAATTAGCCCTGAAGATATTATTTTGACCTCGTATTATGTGAAGACGAAGGAGTGCTTGGCGCTAAACAGAACTGTCCCGCTTCTTCAGGCAGCAGAAACATCTGTGATGTGTCTTTGTTGAGGCACGTTAGCCATGTCACTGACCATCTCGCTGCAGATCAGCGCCTCTCATTCTCTACTTTAAGAGTGAAAGGAGGCAGACGTTCATGAGGGTGTTGATGTTTCAATGAAGAACATCAAGCCAGGAGAACTCTGCCCTGCCACAATCACTGCTATATGCAATAGACGTTTGATTTGTTTTTTTGGGGTGGGGGGGGTGACATGATAGAGATATCTTGGCTGGGGGAGGTTGGGAATTTACTGTGTTTTACTATTTTCTCAGGGTCTGAATCTGATAAATGACTCAGAACATGCTGTTTTCATGCATTTGAAGTACTCTGAAATCATGTAAAACGGCAACATTATGCTAACTCGGTTATGTAGTTGACTTTCTTGGATCAAAAAACTTAGAAATAATCCTGCATAAGCAATCATAAATAAATCCTTATATTTAAAAGGCTGGAGTCAGGAAATGTCTGGCATTTTTGCTTGGGGGGGGGGGGGGGTTACTAAAAGCAATGGATCAAAATAGTTGGGGAAGAGTTTCCTATCCTTTGTTTAATCAGTAATCGTTGAGCTTTTGCAGCTACGACCCCAAAATGACCCTTAAAATAAATCAATATCGCTTACAAAGATTCATTAAAGACCCAAACATGCTCATACAGTAGCTGAGGAATTGGACTTACTGTAAAGATCTAATGTGTATTTGGTCCAGTTAGAACAAAACCAACCCGTCTGATGACGTCACCTTTTTTTTTTTTTTTTTTTTTTTATCGCCTCGCAGTCACATGGCCCATCAGTGATGAACCAAATCTTTTCCGTTTACCAAAATAAGTACATTTGATCCGCTGTGTCTCATCAACGTTCAAAGGCAACAAGCAGGATGGGAATAATCCGGCAAACCTGTGTATCATCACGCGCTCAAAGTTCCTGCAGACGACATCCTGTCTAAATACTGTGAAGGTGGATTCCTGCACAGTCGATCATGAACTGGCACCATCACGCAGCCCCTTTAAACTATTTTAGCTGTTCAACGAATGCAACAGAACACATTCATCAATCACCTTATCTTTTTGAGATATGTATAATATATTGATGAGCTTCCTAAGAGAAACGTGCTACTCACCCAGCAGCAGATGAGTTATGCTGTTGTGCTCCGCAGCTTTAAGCATCGCATTTAGAAAGAAAAGCTCATTAAGGATTGTATTGCGTCACCTCATGTATTCAAAGTTTCTAACCGATCATTTTATGGGAAATCATTTTCAGAATTGTCCAGTTTTGTTTTTTTTTTCTTGTTGCTGTTCTTAGTTAGATTTTCATCTTTTGAAACTATTTCAAACCATGTTTCCTTGGTTACAAAGATTTTTTTGAAGCAAGTGTGACTGTAAGAGATCTTTAACATTTCAATACTTCCAGATTATTTTAGATTCAGCGCTCAGATTTCCTCTTCTGAAGAATTGAACGTTACATCTCTTTCATTTATCGTTGACAGCCATTGCTAACACTCCTTCCTGTCATTTTCTTTTCGTTCTTTGCGTCTAGATCGCCTTTTCCCAACACAACAGTATCATGGACCTTGTGCAGTTCTTTGTGACATTTTTCAGGTGAGTAAAATATTCAAACCACTGAAATTACTGCACAGCCAGGGATGTGTTTCCTAAGTGTTGAGCAGTTGAGGAGCATTATCCAGAACTGAGCCCACCACCACCACCTCTTCATTTTCCCCTCTCCAGGGTCTCTGGGGGCTTATTGAGTTACTCCTCGAGTCTGTTGGACAGTAAAGTAAATGCTCATTGCGTCTTCAAGGCAGTGATTTCCTTTTTTTCTATTGGCCAATGAACTGCCGGTAATCATTTAAATGGGTGTATATATTGCTCTGAAAATGTCGGCTAGAGAGAAGGTGTGGGTGATCATGGAAGGAGTCACTGATTTTTTTTTTTCTTTTTTATTCCATTCAGAGAGCTGCAGTGGAAACCTCCCCTCGCTTAAATGTTTGAAATAAAGCAAAAGAGTTATCTCCAAGAGCATTGTTTAACTTAGATGTCAGCCCCCCCCCCCCCCACATCGCATCGCCATGTGTGTAAGATGAAGACAGTCATTTCCATCCACGTCATGCTAGCCGCTGACTTGAACCATTGTGCAGTTCCTGTCTGTATTTCTTCATTTTACGCTCCTGAACGTAGCTGATTGGCTAATATATTATCTTGGTAGCTGTCAGTGATTGGAATAGAAGCCAGCCGACACCCGAGGCACCTGCCCATCACTGCCCAGTTCACAATAACGTGGCCGCAAAAAAAAGAACTGTCACACCATCAGTTATCGCCCCCCTCCATCTGATCACATTACAGTTAAATTGCTGAAATTCAGGGATTCTTGGAAGCAGAGGCAAGAAGGACAGTGTCTATTTGATCTAAAATGTGTCTGACAGCTGCTTACATCATTCTAGCAGGAAACCAAATTTGAATATGGGTCCATGATGGACACCAGGAAAAAAGGACAAAGCAAGGTGTTTTTGTTTTTTTTTTGTGGGGGGGGGGGTTCTTTGATTTTAGACATTTCATTCATTTGCCAAGTAGATAAAACCCATCTTTAAAATGACAAAACTGTGACAGAAATGTAATACTTACAACATTTAAAAATGTTTTTTTTAAATCATATCTATTTTTGCTCCATTTTCCTTTATAATGCACTTCCACTGCAATAACTTTGATCACTTGTTTTTTTTTTTTTTTGTTTTTGCACAGTTATGTGTGGGTTCTTTTAATTCTCCCACGTCTTCATCCTCCTTCTTGTCGTCCACTTCTCACTGACCCATGAGAAGTAACTGAAAGTAAAAGGCCCTGATGCAAGTCTCAGGCAGTTTTGTGCATGTGTGGGAGTTTTTGGAGGGAAACCTAATCTTCCTGATGACAAAATGTCAAATCACCCCACAGGGTTTTCTGGCCCTCCTTGTATGAGACATAGAAAGGACTTGGAGCAAACTCTATTTTCTGCTACTGTTGTTTTCTCTTTAACATTCATTCCCTTATTGTCGTCCCCCCCCCCCCCCCCCCCCCCCCCCCCCCTCTTTACGCCACAAGCTCCTCAGATTCTTATTTTCTTCGGTATCATTGTGATTTCTGCGAACCAAATTTTCCGCCACGGTGCTGATAAGTTGAAATCTACAGTAGTTGGTGTTTGATTGCTTTTTTTGATTAGATGTAGAAAAGCTGGAGGATAGGACACTTGTGTTTTACGTAATTGCAGTAATTTTCACCGATTTTTCCGCCCAATACTTCAAGGAGGCTTTTTACTCAGGATATCTTTTTAAGTTGTATGCATTCACAAAGCCTTTAGAAAGCAGGTATATAGAGGAAAAAAGTGTTTTCCTCTTGTGGTAACCATGTAGCCAGATTACAGACATTAGCGTGTAATCTAAAGAGCGTATGTTTAGGTCGATGTTAAATGTTGTTTTACCGTTGTCACCATCGAAAAGGAGCTAGTTTAGCCATTAAACAAATAAATAAAGTTGCCAGCAGTGTCACAAGGCTCGTTCATGATATGTGATCAGTTCCCATCGGGTTTTCGTGTCGCTTTATTATTAGAACTACAAATCAAGCAATCCAATATCAAAAACTACTTGTAGAAAGCTAAAGACCATCTTTTAGAAGAGAATCTTTTTTTTGTCCCTCAGTACCTTTGGGAGTACAGACAGACCAGCACAAAAAAAAAAAAAAAGGGATTGAAGCTTCTTTCTTGTCTAAAATACCTATTACGAGCCCGGGGGATTTGTCTGAGATCTTTGACAACTTTGAAAGATCTAAAAGAATGAAAGGTTTCCCAGCTTGTGCACCTCCTAAAATAAATTCCATGTGCGATTAGGAGATGTTTGAAGCACAGAGGTTTCAATCAGAACTTCCCCCTTCTTGTCATTTGCCTTCATTGCACATGAGAAGCTGCATTTTCCGGCGTGATCCTCACATGTGCTATCAGCCTGCTTCAGAGACCCCGACTGTTGGATCCAGCAGGTGTGCCAGAGCTAAAAGCATCTCCAGTCAAAATATCAAACAAACCGGTTGAGGGAATCAGAGCTGGTCATGTGACTCGCCCATTTTAGAACGTGGTCAGCAAGACTCAACGATCATGTTACTGGATCGTCAGAAACGGGTCACGTTCTCTTCTAAATCACTGACTTGATGCTAAATATTGTTACCTGATAAACTGGTTGTTCATGACTCTGCGCTCTCGTTGGATTATTTTAATTTTAGCGTATTCGGAACATCACAACAGAGGAGTTGACAGTAAATTGACCCCAAGCCCATGAGGAGGTCAGGCGGAAATCAATTCTTAAATGCATCTCAATTCTCTGTTGAAAAATTACTTCTTGTTACAAAAAAAAAGAAGTCAATAGGAAATTTAAAACCCATTTTTCAATACGGCGGCCTCTTGTAAAAGGAGACGAGTTTGCTGATTGTGTGTGTGTGCGTGCGTGCGTGTGTGTGCGCGCGTGTGTGCATGCACAGCAATCTGCTTCCACTCCTTTCGTGCTGCATGTCGAGGCACAAAAGAAAAAAATTGATTCGTTTACATCATAACAGCCTGTGGAAGACATTCTTAACCTAAACAGACTGAGAGATTCAGCTCATCTAAGTACCAAGACATCTGGGCGGACAAACATGCTAACATAAGAGATGACATCATAGCATCATCAAATATACATTTATTTTGTTGTGTATGTGTCGCTTTTCCCGCCATCATAGTTTGCAGGCTGCTAAAAAAAAAAATCATGCTTTTTTTGGGAGGCAATTAGGAGGAAAAAAATAAATTTTGAGTTGCTTTTCTTTTTCTTTTTACTTCAGTTCCACCAAACGATGCACCAAAATGACTTTTAAAGGATTATTAGTAGGCTTCTTATTACCATCATTTCTACTATTATTGGTGTATTTTTTAAAAAATGTTTTTATGTATATTATCAATTCAAATTTAGCTCCCCAGGCCCCCAATTTGGGCAGCCCTGGTCCAGGGATCCCAACCCTTCAGAAAACACTCTGGATATTCATTTGTCACTAACCACATGTCATTTCCTCTGTGTTTAATCTGAACCAGTCATCATCATCATCATCATCATCATCAATCATCTACATGAACTTGCGTGCTAAAAAATTCAGCGCCCCGCATGTTGCTCTGACGAGCCAATAGAGAGTGTCCGCGCAGCCCAGAACTGTCATCATCTCCACATTCTCAGTCGTCGTCCCTGTAATGAAGGGAAACTGTCAGTCACTCATGTAGCTCTTCAGAACATCTGTAATATTTTGTCTAATTGGAAGGACCCTATCTTTTTTTTTTCCTTCTAAAGGTAATTAGAGCTATTCCAACGGTAAAGTTTGGAAATACGTCCGTCCCTCGCTTAGAATTAAGCGACGCCAATTTTGTCTGTACAGAAAACATGATGCTACAGCCTGCTAGCAATAAGCATTAAGGAAAAAAACAAGCTGTCTTTGGTGATTTTTAGGTTGCCTGGTTACAAGTGAGTGACCTGCTCTCTTAGCTGGTCTGAAGTAACACACACACACACACACACACACACAGAAGACTGTCCAAAAACACAACGCTTGATTTTGCTCTACATCTTATTAATCGGACAGTCACGTGACCCAAATATGAAATTGATCAAATTAATATCTTAAAGAAAGGTCTTTACATCATGCCCAAAGTATTAGTAGATTGTGAGAGTATAATTAACACTAAAACTTTTAAAACTTTTAATTTCGTAGTATTTCTACCAAGATGTAAACAGGATATTTGTGAAATAGAACTGCAAGTGGGTGGAGTTACTGTCATGCTTCTCTGAACAGATTGTTCCCTTTGGACGGTGATGCTTACGAACCTCTTGTTGTAGCTTCATATTTATTGGACAGATGTGGCGGCCTTTTCCATGTGACCTAAGAAAGTCTCGTTGAGACCGTCAAGGCTTCAGACTGCAGCTTGTCTTTCAATCAAGCTCATTTTTTGACGTCGCACGAAGATATGAGAGATTTTCGACCTGTGCTCCTGTTAGACCAAACCAAACAGCTTCAAAAGCAAGAGTAGGAGCCAAAGAATGACCCGACTGCTGGATGTGTGCGGACGATCGTGCTTCATATTTTTCCTTCCTTGTTGTTCCAGTTGCTTTCTGTCGCTCCTCCTGGTGGCAGCAGTGGTGTGGAAGATCAAACAGACTTGCTGGGCTTCACGGCGCAGAGAAGTAAGTCGATAAAAATACATTCTTGTATGTTTTATACAAGTGAGTGAGACACACGTGACATCCCCCCACCCCACCCCACCCCCCAAAAAATGGAGTCAAATTCTAACTTTTTATCATCCTTGAGAAGCGCCTTAACAAGTGTGCCAGCTGATTTTGCCATCGCCTTAATGATGTCACACACTTAAGCTGTGAGACAGAACATCAGCACATGTATTTTTCCAGTGTTCTCAGCTCCTTAGAAGCTTTTAGACGCCTTTAGGGAGCGGGTTTGGTTTTTTTCACAGTGAATATGGTGAAGTGAAGATTTCAGAATTTCACCGGAAAAATAGACCAAGGAATTTCAGTAGAAGTAACGTGATGGATGGGGGGGATAAAAAAAAATAGAAATCAATAATCTATATTGATATGAAAAATGGATCAAGAGAAGAAGTGTAAGCCCCAGTCATTGGTTAGATATGCCCTTCACCTTAAGTCTATCCTGTATTCTCCTAAATGCAATATGATATCTAATAACAGGAAATTAAATTTGGTGTACATCCATCCTCATGGCCTGCAGTCTATTAATGCAGCTCCCACTATTTGTTTCCCCTCAGAGGTTGACATTGATAATCATTGGGTCTAGATTTGATATCCTCTAATTGATGTCTGAAACTAAACAAGGATGATGGCTATGGTGACTCAGAATCAGGCCTATCTAAAGAATTAAAGTCAATAAAAATTAATGCAGGCAGATGGACTCGGCTCATTAAAATTCCACTCACTTTTTTTTTTCGCTCTCTCTCTGCTCTTGGCATTCCTGTTCATCACTGCCCTTCAGCTGCTACATCAAAATAAAGAGAGAAAAAAAAAAAAGTTGAAACAAAAACCACCTCCTCTTGATTTGAGGTGATCGAGAGTTTTATAACCACTGGAAGTTTATGAGGATGATTGAAAAATGTAGCCGGATAGAACAAATAAAG
Source organism: Aulostomus chinensis (assembly GCF_037954235.1). NCBI lineage: Eukaryota > Metazoa > Chordata > Actinopteri > Syngnathiformes > Aulostomidae > Aulostomus > Aulostomus chinensis. The sequence continues at coordinate 13,704,480 of NC_141342.1, read as the reverse complement.
CCGTGTGCGTAAATAGATAGATTCTAGTTTGTATCACACACGTCTTTAAACAAATACAACGTATAGGCAGCCTTCCATATTTTACTCTTGCTCTTGTGATGTGCAGGTTCAGCTGGGGTCCTGCCGCCTGCCATGAATTTATATTGCACATAAACACAAGACAGACGCATTTCAAATCGGATCAGTTTGGACTTTTATTTGTTTGTCTGTTTATTTTACCAGCTTTTATTGGCTGCAAAGGCAAAATTCCTACAGATAAGATGATGGTGGCCAGTATTTGTCACTATCGCAATGGCTTTTGGAAACAAATGTATAAAGAGAATTGACAACTGTGTCTACACTACGACTAAAAAGAAAAACACCATATATGCATTCCATTTTAGCCAAATCAGTTTGTTCGAATTCTTACAATGAAATACGTTTTTGTTGCGTTACTTTTAAAAAAAAAAAGGGGGGGCAGTCAGCGTTTCGAGAGCCTTTCTTGGCAGTTGTAATAACTTTGAGGATGTCCGTCAGGGTTTGAGCACTCCAGCATTTGAAGGTACTTCAAGTACTTCTCCACATAGTTCAGATGTGTTCTCTATCCTGTCCAAATAAATACTGAAGAGTTTATGTAATTGTGAATGGGCATAATATGTACCAACCATTAAAATCATTATGCCCAAGCATTTAAGTGGAGCACTTGTGTATTGTTCCGTAACTCATTTTCTCGTAATCGTTTCGATGCTTGATGAAGGTTAAATAAGGCAAAAGCATTCAGTGGTTTGTTGGAAGCTCTCAACCTCCGCGGTGAATCATGTCTTGTCTTTTGTTTAAAAAGCTCTTTATTATCAGTGTCTGACAGGTGCAGACAGAATCAATCTCTCACCCAAAGTAGCTCAAAGAACAATTACTCACAAATCCATCTAAGTGCTCTAGGAAGGACTCTGTCATTGTTTTGGTAATTGTTGCTCACATTCTCTTTGATACTGGACATTAAAAAACATTAATCCTCATTTGAAATTTGCAGCACTTCTTTATATACACCATGAATCGGTTGTTAACAAATAAATGGCCGAAGCTGATGAAATAACGAGGAGTAGTTTGAGGATGTATGCGGCGAATTATCGTTTAATGCCCCTCAGTTGGTGATGTGAAGCTGTTAAAGAAGTCGTTTACTGGTGGAAAGAAATTGGAGCCACACAAGCAGAGGCAACTGCAAAAAAACAGAAGATGGATGTGGTCAAAAAGTAGACATCCTGCAAATATCAAAGTACTCCGAGCTTGTGGAATTAGTTCAAACGGTGATTATGAACTTGTGTTCAGACAGCGTATACGTGGTAACTGATCTTAAATCAGTTGAAAGACGACTTTCACCGTATTTCCTGGTATATTTTAGTGTAAAAATGTAAATTTCATAGTAAAGAAAATGTGCCATAAAACACTTCATTTCGCCCCCCACTGTTAAAAGCAGTACAATCACATCCTCAAATACTACGCAACACCAATTTAAAAAATACAGTTCAGTAATAAATGTTGTTATGGTTCATCTAATTTTGTTTTTTTCTCACAAGGTTTGATTGTTAGTTCTTGTGTTTATTTGGAAAGGGGGGGGGGGGAAACAATGATTTTAACAAAATAGATGATAAGTTTGTTTCTTAACACCACTTTAACGGCACCTCTCCCCCGAGGAACACAAGGATGTGAAATGAATGGCTCTTAATGAGGCTTCCAGAGATGATAAAGGTTATAACGAGACGCTGATGCTGCCGGTGGATATCTGATACTAATTGAGCTCCCAAATGTTTTTTTGGCTTTCATGTATGAAACCTATGGCTGTGCTTTTATTTACCGGCTTCATCGATGAAAGGGTGTCTACTATTTATTCAAAGAAACGATGAATGGATGAGTCCTCCATTCACTGACTCATTTTTTCCTACACTACTGTGCTAATTAGATAAGACCTTTTTCTTCTTCTTCTTCTTTTTAAAAAAAAAATCATGCATCTAAAGGACAGTGTAGCTACAGTGCTGCTGTTGGATTTGAATATGTTTGCGGTAGCTAGGTGATGAGACTTGGAACCTGTGTGGGGACAGAGGGATGAAGAGACAACAACTATAAATGCCACGGAGGACAACAAGGACTGACCCCTTTGAAGCTTCCTGTATGGGTGGGGGTGAGGGGGTTGCGCTGACATTTCACGAGACTGCCGCAAAGTTTAAAGATGTTTTCATATGTAAAAACACACACATACACACACACACACACACACACACACACGTAGAGGTGTCAGTCCCTCAAAAGCAGACTCCTCATGCAACATTTGTCCTGTTATTGAGCAGTGATCGCTACTGAATGGTCCATTATGTCTCTCAGCATGTTTGAGCATTGAATTTTCTTAAGTGAACATTATCATCAAGTTGTCATGGTAATAGTTGGATGGCTAATGCCTGTTGTGTTAGCTAAGGACAGGAAGTGATGCTTCAGAGAGCAAAAGCTACATGTTCTCAGTCGTGTGTCATGGACGTGAATTTTCCATGTGTATGTTTTTTTTTATTCTTATTTCTGCCACTATGAAGGAACAGTTTGGAGCATTTCACGAGCAGACGAGAGAGTTGACAGCACTCTCGTGTCTGTACAGAGTGTGGATCAGCTGTCAACAGCCAATCAGCTTAGCTTAGCACAAAGACTGGAAACACGGGGAAACGCCTGGCCGGGTTCTGCCTGACGGTGACAAAGTCTGCCTGCCAGCACTTCGAAAGCTCTCTAATTAACACATTAAATCCTGTTTAATCTGTACAAAAGCTGAATAGTAAAAATGGCAAGTTGTTGCTTTTTGGCCGAGCATAGCAACACACTGGAATCCTCTTATCAGCATGAGGTTACCAGGCAATGAGTGGGATTACAGGAGTCCTGGCCAAGAAGTAATTACTTCCTTCAAAAAATGTCACTTTTTACACTTTTGTTTTGACTATCAAAGTGTACTAATGAAGTCGGGATCTCTTGGAGTTGCTGGTAGCTGGGTTTCATAACCTTCAGACAGTGCCAGGGTAGCTGCATCGCTGTTTAGCCTTTATGCTAAGCTAAACTGGCCAACTAATATGTAGCGTCAAACTTCCTAGGCAGACAGGGTTGGTATTAGTTAGAAAAAATTGTGAAAAGCTTGTTGTTCCTCCTAGGAAAACACATTTGACATAAATCATTTTAATATGCTGGCAGCAGGAACATTCATAGAAAGCTTGAATATTATAATTAGTGGTGTTATAGTCTCATTTAAACCCTCTTAAACACCCCATTTTGATTGAGATGGCACGATGTTCTAATTTGTTATTATCCTCGCACTGACAAAACTGACAGGAACACTTCTCCAACCACATAATTCTCACATGTCCTCCTTTACGCCAACACTCATCCATTGAAGAGCTCAATCAGGAATCATTGATCACTCTAATAAGATTATCTTTCTCTTAAGCCCCTGGTCACCTTGATTGTCCCTTGCTCAGTTTCAAGTTTGCATTCTAATAATCCCCCCCCCCCCGAGTTACAAATGATAGCGTTTCAACACGATAAAGAGTTCATCTTAGGTTGTTACCTATAAGCTTTGACGCTGTTGTGTATTTGAATCAGAGATACACTTCTGCTGTAAAAAAAAAGTAATGCTACTGAAACAATCACACAGTACTCACAGTACCGCAACATCACATCAGTTTGGTGTGCTACAACCTTATAGTACACTGCATATATTGAGTAGATAAGTTCTATTTATTGAGCACTTTTCCAAACAAGCGTCTCAGCAAATACACAACAGATCATAAAAACAATACATAGCTATTAAATGCAGATTGTAAAATTGTGCACCGGATTACAGATTATATGCTTAATTTTAGGAGTTAATGGAAGAAATCCATATTCAGGCCTCTCCTTCACTGATATTTTAATGTAAAAAATGATGAACCTGATGCATTTTAATGTTCTCTGTTGTGTAGATATTTTATCTGGTGTTGTTTTTGTGATTCCATAGCAAGGCGGCCATTTTTGATATTTCAGCCAGAAGTTGTAACTGGACTCCACGTGGTCAGACCTTTTCCAAAATTTGGAAACATTTTTTAGGAAAGCCTGAGGACACCTATAAGCTAAAGGCTTAAGGCGTAATTAGCACCACCTAGTGGTACCAGGAGATGATACTTACACAATATTGCATGTATTAATCTTCTCCTTCATGTGAAATCAAAACATCATCAGGTTTCCCCTCCCTCTTGTTCTGTGGAGCGGCCACATACTCTCGACGTGCATGGCGGTATGACTCTACAACTGCCCTCTAGTTTTATTTTGCATTTCTTTTTCATGATGTTGTTGTTTATATTTTTTGATTCGGCGATGCAATGCCCGTGGGTACAAGCCTGCGATCTTAGAAAAGGACAACGAGAGCCGCTTAGGTGTGGAATTCGCCCCGAGGCAGGATGAAACCTACTCTTGTGTAGAGGCCAATAAAAAGATCTGAATTCTGTATTCAAAAGACAGATAATTCCTGAACTCACTTGCCAAATTAATCAAGTTGCATAGCTTGCCCAACCTTATCGAAAGACTGAATGGCTCCAGCTTGTAGTCTTGACAAAATCAGTCCGTCATTGAACCCTTAATTGGTTTTATAGCATTGACTCCAGCCTTTTGTCATTAACCTGGTATTCATTTCTAGAATCCTTCTCCTCTTATTGTGCCAGCCCTTCGATGATTGTATTCCCAGCACATTTTAGATGCATGTGCAGGAGGAAAGCCACAAGCTTTCCCCCTGACTTTGCTTCCACTCCCTGCTTGCGCTTTAAATTAATCCTGCAACATGATAAATAACATTACTGCTATCTGACATTTAGGATTAATGTTTTTTGATTTGCAGCTTTTGTTTTGATCCAAAATAAGCTGTTAACTGTTGTTGGTTTTTTTGGGGTGTTTCTATTATTTATTAATTTTTTTAATAACAACAAGCCCACCAGGCACCTCCATCTAGTGTTTATCTTTTGGATAAGTGCAAAATTTCTCATTTTGACCTGCAGTGGCTTAAATCTATAGGTGTGATGTTACCGTCAGATGTGAAATAGCAGAGATGCACAACACGGACGTTCGGGTTTTGAAATTTTAAAAATAAGAGCTTAAAAAAAAGGAAAAACCAATGGAGTGATCAATGTCAATTTCATCTGGATGTTGTTCTTTTCTCACCTTTACCTTCCCTTGGGGTGGGGGGTGGGGGTCTCTAGTGAATCAACAAAGCAGTTCCCATCAATCGCTCCCTATAAGTCCGGCAACTCATGTACCGAACACTTCACACACATGGACTGTGTATATACTTAATGTATGACACACAGCAGCTACACATACATAGGTTTACCTCATGTTCCACAGATTTAGCAGTCAGTTTTTCTACATTTGATAATTGGATTAATGAAGCATCTCGTTTTTCAACTCTCTTCTAATTTTGGCATTTGTAACTCTGGCAGCAGTTGAAGCAGTATGTCACATTTGTCGTTGGCGGTACAATATCAAACTCGACATTCGCTCTGACTGTAAACTAATATCACTCTTATCGTATCACTGTTTGCATCTCTTTATCGTGTCCCTGTACATCTACAGAAGTCCCAACAACACACACACACACACACACACACACACACACACACACACGGCCGTGATAAACACAAGTCCTTGATACCATAAGACATTAATTCAAACAGTTTTGACAGACACACACGCATATATGCATTTGCATGCCATGAACCTCTTCAGACCTCATCTGAATGTTGCCAATTAATAGCATAGCTAATGAATATAATCATCACAATACTCTCCAGAGTGAGTGAAAGCACATGCTATTAAGGACACAATGTCAGATGATTAGAGAGTGCTTAAGTAGTAAATCAAATTATTTTATGGTTTAAAACGGTCTTTGGAGTACTTGAAAAATGTATTTGCACTATATGGAGAGTATTGCTTTCGATACTGCTTTTCCGTTAAATGTTGTCATGTTTGTGCACGCGCAGAGACATATTTGTCGAACCTAAGGAACATCAACACGACAGCTAGATGTTCTTAGTAATCCGAAGTACAATTAGATCCCGAAGCAGCAAACTTAATCTCATCACAAATCCAATAATCAGCCAGCGATGTCCTTGGTGCTAATATGGTGGCCTGTTTAGATATCGATCACACGCAGCGCTGTTGATGAAAGTGTGGCGCTCGTTGTTTTACAATATTGATTAGTGGGGAAACAGAGAAGCTATTTTCTGCTCAATCTAAAGCTGCAGGAATAGGTCACAACTGGCCAGTGACCTAACCACAGCATTCCTGGGTAAAACCTCAGCAGCACCTCTCTCTGTCTCACTGTAGGATGTACCACGAGTGATGGCAGAATTACAGTGAACGGTGTATCTGTTTGATGCATTTGTTGGCAATGTAAAATCCACTTATCATTAAACACTGGGAATGTTAGCCTGTTCATGTGTTTGGAGGGAGGAAATCATTTTGATTGCAATATTGTTGAAAAGACATCAAAACCTGGAAATTGTTGGGTTATGTCTTTAATATGGGGCACGTGGCTTTAGGGCAGGGATGTTTGAGTCTTTGGGTGTTTCCTCATTGATGTATGCTATTGATTTTTAGCTTCAGACTGTGATAACCCTGCCCTTATGTAGCACACACAACAAAACACTGCAACTATGCACAATCTATCATTTTGTTATGCTCTGTTCGGCTCAACCCCACATTTTAGTTTATCATCAGACTTTTCGCGATGTCTTACCTGTACCAATATCCTGCTCTTATTGTAAGCTGACAAAAGATGTGAATTATAACCCGACAGTATGATTAGAGCACTAATGACAGCGGAATCAGTGACTACTGTAGTATTGATTCAACTCCTCTGTTATGACTATCAGAGTGGTCATTTTTTTGATTAACTCCAAATATAGAACACAATAACATCGGTACATTTTTTATTGACGCCAGTTTTCCTCCCTCCGTATCTTCACCAATAACGTGCCATGACTAAAGGTTTGATCTAATTTTATGCATCCCAGTCTTTTGTTGTGGCTGGATTCAATTTCAAAACATCTTGTTTTATCTTCTTGGCACGTAGGAAAAATGAATTGGGTGAAATATTGTTACATTTTCAATTGTATGAAGTGCAATGAATAAGAGAATAATGGATGTTGGATAATGGTGTTTGACTTTGGGATGTAACAGTATATCATCCATCTGTTCTAGTTGGCCCATATTTGCCACATCTTCTGCCTCAGACGATCTGAAAATAAGATGGTTGGTTTTATTAAAGATTGTTTTTATCATTTTAGTATGATGTTTTTTTATTGAATTTGTGTTCCTGCAGAGATAGTGTGGCGAAGCGCTGCAGAAATACTTCAATATCGTATTTTTTTTCCACAATTCGGATTATGACGGTTTGTTTTGAGTTGGTCTGACAGAAACAGGGAATGGAAAGATAATGATGACCATCGATTTTAGCCAAGAATTTCACAATCACTGCGTCCCCGATTGTAATGATTTCTAAAGCTCTTTTCCCTCAATTTTTCTCTCTCTTTTTTTCTTTTTTGATTCAACTCGTGTCACGTCATGCTAATGTTGTCGTGTGCGTTTTGATATTCCAGCAACTGATGAGAGAACGTCAGCAGATGGCCAGTCGTCCATTCGCCTCCGTTGCCGTGGGGCTGGATTCCAGAGGAGAGCAGCCAGAAGTGTTGCAGCCGATGGTCGATGTGAGTCCTGCGTTTGCGTCCTCGCACACAAACACACCAAAGAGTTACAGTCATCCTCTTAAAAAGAAAAAGAATATCATCCATGTTGATGATGGACATATTGCAAAAATGTTAATATCAAAATTCTTAAGGTTAAAAAAAACAAACACATCAGGAGATGTATCCTGGACACCTTCTTTTTTTTTTCTCTTTTGAGCTCTTTTCCTAATACAGAGAATACTGTGCCGCTACAATAATTACATCTCATTGTGCTGTCCTCTAAAAGCTTGTGTCCTCTACTCACAGTTTGTCCGCTTTTTATCCGCTCCCCGCATAGATAAAGAAGAAAAAAAAAAGTCTGCCAGTGATGTTCGCCTCCTCTGGACGAATTATCCTCTGCAATCACCGGCGTTAGTCTTTGTGAAAAATTTCAATCAATGTTGAGAAAGAAAGAAAGAAAGATCCTTTACTAAAAATGATATTTGAAAACCAAGATTTTTAAAGGGTCATTCATGGCAGTTTTATCTGCTCAAAGAGAAATGATGGTCAGTACTTTGAAGAACATGTTTAAATGGGGTTTGATGTTTGAAATTTTGACGTCAAGATGTTCTGTTAATCGATCTCGCCGTAACAATCTCTTCTCTCTCGCCATGTTTTTGCACGTGAGCTTTTTCAAATACCTCCCAGACATGCTTAGTGCCACATGGGATAAAAGCGCATCTTAAAGCAATACAGAGAGCTCCATCCTCATATTAGCGTCAGAGGACCAACAGCATCTCCTCAGCCAAGGCCAGCTCTGTGTCACCTGCCGCTGAGAGAAATAAAATCACTGTGGCAACCAGCAAAGAGCTACTACATTAGCTATTAGTGTAGCACTGAGCGGTACTCACCATGCATTAGGGTGTTGTGAAGGGCAATGTTGAGAGCAGGAGAGGAGAAAAACAATGCTTCTTTTCTCTGAGTGCACTTTATTGGTTGCACTTTTAAAGCAGCGAGGTGCAATCTAAATCTGAATATTTTAAGAAAAACCGCCGTTTCAGTCGTACCTGCCTTGATTCAAGAAGATTCTTAAGTAGGTATTTTTCACCGAAACGTGTGTAAAAATGAATCCCAGCATAATGAAGCCCAGGAGTGCTCCCACTGCGCGCGCACACACACACACACACACACACACACACACACACACACACACACACACACACACACACACACACACACACAAAGATGTTGTGTTTGTTACAGAGTATATGAAGGTAGAGAGTTTGCACCCACTGGAGAGTATTGCTGTAAACAATGTGGCAAGCTGTTTGGGAAATGATAACTGGGGAGGGGAAAAGCAAGCGCATCCTCCGTCGTCTGTTTGTTGACCCTCGCAAGATGCAGACTGAACCTATAAATGCTTGACTTTCTCTTAGATGTCTGTGAAGCTTTTAAGGAAGTTGCTATGTCTGTGTTTTTGCCAAAAGCACTTGAGCATTGCATTTAATCCGAATTTTTCTCTCACAAAACCCGCGTAACACGGTCAACTCAACAAGGGAGCAGCTACCTTGTCCATAAACACTGACTATAATTTTTGTTTTTTTTCAGAACACATATTAATGATGATGGCTTTCATGTTAATTCCTTATACATTTACAGTGATTCATTATTGCAGTGCCCTTGTAGAGGCACAAATATGGTCCAAAGGGACATTTACAAGTGTGACTGCATGTGTGCGACAATGAATCTTTTAGCCAATCAGAAGAAAATAAGTCACCAGTTATTTGACTGATTATTCTTTCAGCTTTTTTTTTTTTTAACAAAAACCTAAATCTTGCTGGTTACCGACTCTTAAATATAAAGATTTGGTGCTTTTTTTTTTTGTGATTTATGGCAGAAAATTAAGAGTGTTTGAACTGTTGGGTGGACAAATTAAGTGATTTGTCACATTAGGACCCAGGATGATGAGTATTTTTCAGATATTCTTGACATTTTTACTCAACTAAAAGTTAATCGCACAAATAATCAGCAGATTATTCAGTGATTTGTACTAAATTTAAAAAAAAACAACAACAACACACATTAATTGTCGTCACCCTGGTCTGATCAGGTGACATAAGTGCAGCAACAGAACTGTCTTAGTCTTCCTGATCAGTATATTACATATGCTGAAACTATAATACAGGTTCTAGTGTTTGATACTATTACACAGCAGTATAACCATAAGCTCGCAGTTTTTCAAATGAGTTGCAAACAGAGTTCTGTCTGTCTCTGATTTATTGATCTGGAGGTCCACTGAAACAGAATCCATCTCTGTAGCATCAAAGCTGCACCGGGTCTTTAAATACTGGATATAAAAGGGGCACTTTGGACTCTAATCTACATGCTTCCACATCTACAAATGCATATGTTGGAGCACATCATCCAGCCCTGGCACCAGCTGAAGGTGAACCGTATGAAACTGTTATAAATGATAATTGGTCAGCATCTGGCTTCACTTAGAACTATCAGAAAGAGTTGGTGATGCCAAGAGGACACTGATGTCAGGCTGGAATTCTTAGTCGTGTCAACAGTTAGTTTTACGTCAGAACAAAACAGCAAAACAACATGATAAATAGATGCATATATGCAGAAAAGTTCATTCAGTTCATGAAATTAGACTGAATATTTTGCGCTTTAGTAGATTCCCTCGTCATTTAAGGCCAGTTTGAAAGACTTTGCTGGAGGACGTTGAACAAGTCCTCAATATCATAACAAAAACTGTATAGCAAATGCACTATATGTGGTAATGGAGTGTGTACGGAAGGGAAGCAAAAGATGGAGTACTAAAATTAAACTGCAAAGACCACAATGCATTCGTACAAGGTCTCTGTCCAAGCATCTTTAGGACCCTCCAGCTCCACCGGGAGAGGAAATGAGTGATCATAGCTGTTTCCTCCATCTTTGCTTGGCTTTAATTCATCAGAGACAGACGTCGCTTTTGGTGACAGAATGTCAGCAGCTGTTGGCTGCCGAGCAATTTGGGCTCAAACACCGTGGGTCTGGGCCTCCATGTCCCAGATGTCTCTATTGACGATGGCCGACATTCAACACATGGAACCAATAACAGACAGCTAGTGTGATGGATGGCACCTGTCAGCGGAGAGCAGACAGTGTGTGTGTGTGTGTGTGTGTGTGTGTGTGTGCAACATGCATGTTTGCAGGAATGTTTGAATGACTGTGATGTGGTCCTCACGCTGGATAATAACTAGTAGAAAAGATAATGCATCTTTTTGACATCATCAATTTTAAAAAAAAGAAGCTCAGATGAAATAAAATACTGCAGCGACCCTCCTAAATGGGATTGTGGATGTAGTTTCACATTGCAGTTATTTACTCTTTACAGGGCTCATATTATACCTCATACCCAATTTAACCCTGTCAGTTGATGGTGTGTTTAGATTCAGGCTGTTAGAGCTCCTGTCCCCTCCTCGGAAATGCCTTCTTTGTTGTGATTGGCCAGTTGATTATTAATATATACTGTATATATATTTTTAAATGTCCTATCCCTTACTATAACTGCTGCCCATAACTGTACATGCTCCACCCACTACTCTATTTTCATTTCAAGTAAAGATAGATGCAGGGGCAGTTTCCATTATTGACAAACCCGCTTGTGACGCGTTAAGGGGCATCAAATCTGAACAACTCATTTACTCGCAAAACCACAGAGCAAAGTAGCTCACATCAAAAATGCGACAGACCCAAATATAAATGCCCAAACACTGGAAAAAGTGAGTTTTTCCGAATAAATGCTTTATTCCAACACTGCTGCAAATTTCTTGGCTTAGATTACTTAAAAAAAAAAAAAAAATTAACTGCCATGTGCTGTGAATTAAATCCTGCTACACGAAAAAAGCAATACGTGATACTTACATGTAGAAAGTTAATGTACTTCTGACCTACCAATGCGAACTTTTATTAGGTGGTTGCTAAGTGTAGATACTATCACCACGGCTGTCTAAAACTACCAGTAGCATTTTAAAATACATTTTCCATAACATGCACGTGTCATGATACCAGCAGCTGGAAGTTTGATTCTGTATTGTTGAGAAAAAAAACAATATATTGCTGTATGGATTTTAACGCTCAATTCTGCAGCGCATGTATGGAGTCGAACAGGAAACGCCACGTGAATGTACAACATTTCAATCGTCAGTGGTCACGTTTCTTGGTCAGAAACAGCACCCACCATTGTTGTCACGATGACCTTGCAATGGTTTCATCCCTGTAATGATGTTTCACCCAGTCATCCATGTAAGTATCGCTTGCAGTGGAATCTGATTTAGTATAAAACAAGCCATCGGATAAATTAGCTCCTTTGCGTGAATGTGGTTTGTGCAGCTATTCATTAGAAGAATCACTTGAATGCTCTTGAAATGGCTGGCCCTTTAATTGTCCTTGGCCTGTCAGCATTAACTAGAGGATGTGATCATCAACATACCTGAGCGGATGCGTGATAATGTCATCTCTCTGATCATGTGATTTTAATTGGGGTTTGATCAATGGTGCACACAAAGAGATTCCATGATACAAATGCGTCTACTGTGTAAAGCAGGAGGCTTGCAAAGGCAGCGTTTATAGGATCCAAGGCAACTAAACAATATCGTGTGACACTGAAAGCCCCCTGCACTCAATGATGTTCCCAGACTGGCTTTGTGTGTATAACTAATGAAAAATATTCACAACATATTCACACAAGACAACATAACACTATGAGCAGCCAATATTTTTCCTTTGGTGTTCCATTCTTTAAAAAAAAAGAAAAAAAAAACAAAAAAAACAACAACATTTTTATCCTGCTCTCGATCCCATCATCATCATTCCATCTCTCTCTCTCTCTCTCTCTCTCTCTCTCTCTCTCGCTCTCTCTTTATTAGTTCCAGCTGATTAGAGGAGTGGTACAACAAATGGAAAACAACCAGAGCAGCATTCATAAGCTCAACAAATTATTCAGATTCTGCAGAAAACGGTTCTCATTTAATGAAGGTCAACAACAAGTACCTGTAGGAAGGAAATAAAGAATGGAATGAATCAAACGTGTGTTGTAGCTGGAGACGATTACAACATCAACGGACAACCCAACACTCCCGAATAAGCTTCTCATTCAGGAGAAATTTGACCAATGTGTCCTTTCGGTACAGATGTCATCTTTTTTTCGGCATATCCCAAACAACTCTGAGGATATAGTTCACCTTTGTGCCAAATGCAGTTGAACATGCGCCAGTGGTTGAACATCGTGCACTCGTAGAGGATTTGGCAGTAAATCCGTATGTGTTTACTGTTTACTATTGTCACACACTTCTTTAACTTTTCCCCTCTTATTTTACACCTGCTCACCTTTTTTTTCTCTCAGCTGGCTAGAGTTGGATGCATCCTGCAGCTCCTTCGAATCTATTGACTTAGCAGAAAAATGTCGTCCCAAACTAATGTGCAAGAAGGCGAAACGTGCAGTTGAACAGGAAAAGTGGAGGTGACGTAAATGCGTAGATTTATACGTTTAGAAATAATGTTACTTTATGGCACTAACGAGCTTAAACCAGTCTGTTTTCTATATATTTGGTAGTTCATGAAGGCTTTTAGAGCCAGAATACACAAATTAGCAACGATGTTGTAATGAAGCTTTCGGCCCAAAGAGAATCCAACTAACCGTCTTCATACAAACGAGTCGATCTCACTCACATCTCCTCTCATCTTTAATGCATTTGTTTGCCTGGTTTTCTCCCATTCAGCTTCTGCGACTTCTCATCAGGAGTTTATATCCAGGCAGACACAAAGAAGTCAATTGTAGACATCTTATTATTCCCCAATTTCTATCCCCTCATCCAAAACATGCTGTGAAACCCTTGACATTCATTGTAAGGTTGACATGTTTTTCACGCTTGAGACAAACAGTTTTGGCCATTAACTCTGAGACTGGGCCTCAACATATGAACTGTCAGACACACACACACACACACACACACACACACACACACACTTTTGTGCTTTTGTTTTAGGAGCAATTAGAGCATTTGTCTCAGGAGGAGGGCGTCTAGTCTCAGCTCCAGTGTCTTCTGCTGCAAATATAATAGTTAGATTTGTGACTGAGCAGAACTCTGCAAACACCTTACCTTTAAGCTTGGTTGTCAATGGGCTCTTCTGCCCAGTAAGTCAATTAAGTACATTTTTCACATCTTGTTTATCAAAAATTCAATTTTTGACAAGAGAAGGCTCTGAAGAGAACTTCGGAAAGCCTTTGTGGACTGTAAGACAGCTGAACTAAACTTAATTGCCAAATATTCTGGAAGCACAACAAGCTTTATTGTCAAAAGGACATAACTTTTGTTTATTTCTCAGACCGGCAGCAATATGAAATAAGTGTGTTTTCTGTTATGATTCTTTATTTTTCTTCTGTGTTTTAACCGTCTTCATGCAACTGCCCACTGGTGTGTATCAGTGTGTGTAGGCGTCCGTAAAAGAAAATGCCAATAAAGACCTGAAGAATAACAAATTGCTCTTGATCGGTTTCACAGAGATATGTTGTTTTGGAAATCATTATCTAGCCTTTTAAAAAATAAAAAAAACAAAAAACAGTTTAATTCCTTTTTTAATTTCCAAGATCATAATTTGTGATTGTGATTTTTCAAGTTGAATTTAATTCCTTTCTCATCTCAGGGTGCACCTAAACCTGTGGCGATGGAGCCGTGTTCAGGAGGGAAAGCTGCTGTTATAACTGTCCTGATGAGGCTGCCGTCCGGACCCTCAGGCTTGCCCCCACCTGGGCAGTCAGGTAACAAACTACATACACGAATAAAGTGCCAAGACTGACATCAGTGAGGGGCGAGTAAAACTGGAAGAGTTGAGCCAAAAATGACTGGTTGTATGTTTGGTTTGAATTCTGATTAAGTTTGTTTTCATTATTTTATTTTTTTTTTAATTTCTCTACTCCTTTTAATGCTCATTGTGGATGTCAGCATCTTTGTATGGATGTCAGTCAGGCTCAGTCTCCCAGTCCCAACTATTCATTTCATCACTTATAAACAAACTGTGTGTGTGTGTGTGTGGGGGGGTATCCACTTAAGATTTCTTCTGCAAATTACTACTTGTCCGTTGCACTTGTGCATCAGTCTGAGTTCTATTTCAAAGCTTTGAAGTATTCCTTTTGCATTAAGTGAAATCTAAATTGCCACTTTTCACATGAGAACAGTCAAACCGAGCAGATGTCGATGAACAGGAACGCGGCTTGAAACAAAAGTACTGAACTTTTACGCCAGCGGCTGTGTTGTGTTAATAAAAGTGGGTGAGAAAGAGTCGTATCACAAACATGTCACACAAGACAGCGGGTCCCATTCGGAAACAGCTGAGTTGCCTCCCTACCTACCAGGTGGCATTAAGAACAGAAATCCTGGCCAAGAAGGATCGATGCTGCTTCTGTGATCAGCGGCGATCAAACATTGGCTTGGTTTAATTCACTCTGCTTCATCACTGAAAGTTTCTCCACATTTTTCTCTCGCAATCGCCTTCAACTTAAACCAGTTTTGTGTGTTTATTGAAATTAATGCTAATGTGTGTTGTTCCCGGCCAAGTTAAGCAAGTTAAGTGGTTCCCCTCTAAGTCGGCCCAGGGAAGCTGACACTGATTTACTTCAGACTGCCGGAAAATCTTGTCAGCGGCAGGGAACGAGTTGGAAGTGTCCCTCAGAGCCCGATTCATCTCTCTTGAGACTGGCGTGGCAGTGAAGCATGTAAAAGTGAGCTGTTTTGGATACTGGATGTAGACGCTCACACAACTTGTTCTCGTCTGCAGGAATCATCGTCGCCAGCGCTCTGATAGACATCTCACAGCAGAAACCGGCTGATTTTAAGGAGAAGTCCCAGGGGTTAAAGAACCGGAAGGCCCTTCCCCCAGCACACCAAGGCACCTGCGTCTGATGACCTCATCGCGTCCCTCTGGGGTGATGTTTTCTCCCAACCTGTCGCTGGTCCCAGCTGGACAATGTTCCAGAGACAAGACATGGCTTCATGTAGAAGACATCATTTGGCTGCTATGAATCAAGTTGTCACAAAAACTTGCCAAGTCCCGGGAGCATAACACCCCCAACCCCACCCCACCCCACCCCCTATAGTCACATCAGCGTCTGGTCAAGTGATCAGAAATCCTCCTCCAACCCAAAACTGTCTCCCTCAGCTCGGGTGCGGCATCACGGCAAAGCTGTGGCGCCACAAACAGAGGAACTTGGTGAAAAAAAAGAAAACACCTGTCGAAGCTTCACTTGTTCGTGACACCCCATTTTCTCAGCATGAGTGGAAAGTCAAAGGTCAACAGAAGGTGGAACATGTCCAGAACATGCCGCCGGTTCCTTTTGCTTGCCAGCGAGTGGTCTTCTATGGTGCTAAAGTGTTTCCTTTCAAAGACGAGCCTGACTCCTAAACTCAGCGTTGGTTGCACGGACTCATAGAAATCTGCCTTTTTGTGTGCGCGCGCACGTGTGCGCGTGTGAGTTGAACACTACACCCTTTTTAACATTAAAGAGGAGTACTTTGCCACACTACTCTGCCTGAGCATTTGATGTACGGTTGTACCACCCATCCGCCCAGCTGAAGTCTGTATCGTCTGCAGCGTGCACACACAAGAAGCCGCCCAGACTGCAGTCACTCGGGGCGGCGAAGAAATCATCAGTCAATAATCGAAATCAGCGAAACGGAAAAGGGAGGGCGATGCTTTTCATTTGCAAACTGGAAAATAAGTTGTTGGAGAGTTCTACAGATCTGGTCAGTTTACTGTTGTTTATTTTATCATTTTGCTGGACACAAGGTTACAGAAATTAATATGCTGGGTGAATGCAAGACATGACGTACTACAAATCAAACCAGTCATGCTCCTGTGTTGGTTGTTTTTGTTTTGTACGATTTTTTTTAAAGAGTCATCAAAAGCTATGCTATGTCATCTTTTTGAGTACAGTGAGTTTTTGTTTTTGTTTTTTTTTTAAAAAAAAAGAAGAATTCCTTGCCATTGAAGTCCAAAGGAAGGAAGGAAAAGGGGTCGGGGGAGGTGCGTGTTGATCTGCAGGATTTTTAAAAGCTGTCGGTCATTTTTAGCCCCGCCTCCACCCTGAGCTGTACAGCGTCTCGTCGTGTCACTCTCTTGAGTTTTCATGTGTCGGTCAGGTTTTGATGACAGAACGGCCAGAGGTTTATTTTAGGCCTTGTCACCTCTTACTATTCTATCTTAATAAATTGTAAGTCTTTTGCTACACTTGTTAAAAAATGAAAAAAAAGAACTTTTTTTTGTTTTGTTTTGTTTTTGATATTTAACAGATTCCTGTGTAATAGCGCATTTAACTTGATTTTATCGTCGGGACTTAAATGAGTCGCTATTTTTTTTGGAATCGTGCATCTTTGAGGACTGTACGGGGCATTGCCTTGCTTTTTTTTTTGTTACTGTTGTTGCAAAAGTGGTCGTTCTGATGCATTTCATAGTACGTCAGTGTAACTTGTTTCTTATTTTGTGTTTGTAAAGTGATCCTTAACAGTGTCATTACACAGGAATCGGGGGTGGGGTTGGGTTTTGGGGGGGAGGAGTCTTATTGTAACATGAAAAAAAAAAAGATGAGAAACTGGATATCAGTAATTGTGTATTTTAAAGTTGGACAACATGCCAGAAAATTAAAAAAAAAAATCTATAAATCATTTACCAAGTGGATTCTTCTGTGTTTAGAGCTCACATGGAATTCTGCAGTATTTTTCCCTGTTTTTGTGCTTCAAATCTTCCGTACTGGTTCCTGCTTCTCGGCGCTGGTTGATGGTGAAGAAAGTTGAAAAACCAAACCCGCAAAATTTTCCAGATGTTTTTCGAATCGCTCCAGTTGTAGAAAAATGTGGGAGTCTCAATAACATAAGAAAAATATAGAAGCGAAAAAATACAAAATAGATAAGATACCAAAACACATTTACAAGATGATGTCGCTCAACTGACAAAACCACTCCAAAACATATACTACTTGATATTTTGCAAAGTTTTTTGAGGAATGTAAAGTTTTATTTGTTTTTTTTTTTCTAGTTTGACTTTAAGCGACCTGAGCTGGTTAAAGCTTTATGCAGTCAGCAAACCCATGCAAATGGGCTGAAGGAAAACGTACTTTGTGGAAGCACATAATGGAGGATGTTAAGGAAAGGAACTGAACTCTAATCTGGTATGAGCTGTTGGTGCTCTTGGAGGAAAGTCTCTGCAAGTGTGTGTGTGTGTGTGTGTGTGGGGGGGGGGGGGTCTTCTTTAAGTGTGATAATGCGCAATATATACAACCTGTTTATTGCTCCTGTCTGTTTGCCCTTCGAACTCCACAGCCGCGAAGACCTGCAGGATGGCGCCGCTGCACCTCGGATAAAATGTTCCCTCTTGTCTCAGGAGCACCGAGCGTTTACTTTTGTCAGAGGGCTTTTTTGACTTGACTTGTCGGCGAGCTTTGCCCGTCAGGTTAAAAAAAGAAATTCCAAATGCCTCGTGTGCACTTAGAGCATGGCAAGAGGGGTGGGGGGGTCCAACACCGGGGTGACGGGCTGTCTTAAAGCACTATTGTTCCTGGCAATTTCTGTAGTGCGAAATGTGTGAAGTGCTGTTTGACTCCTGTGAGTCATTCACTGCTGTTTTAGTGATGTTGACAATGGACACTCGTGACTCATCTATGTGTTCAATACATTAGTTTATATCCTGCTTTAAAAGGATACTTTAGATACATTAATTCTAAACTAAAAGGATGCCTCAGAGAGTTCTGCCAAGGCTAAAGCAGACCTCTTAACTGTAATGAAATCCTATACTTGAGTAATTATCTCTGTAAATATGCGTGCAAGTTATAATTCAAAGTGTAATATTTCCTTATTATTATACTTTTTTTTAATAAAATTGAATGTGGCTTAATGTGTTGGCGCGCGCACACACGTTCTGTTTCGGTTCTTTGCAGTCAAGGAAGTGATTCAGATTTCTTAAATTGCCGGGAGCTGCTCGTGATAACGACGATCAGCTAATTGGGCTGACGTTTAAAAAAGAAGAAGAAGAAGAAGAAGAAATACACACTAAAATCAGAGAAGTCATTTGACTAAACAGCATTGCCTCCATCAAGGTGTTATTTGCTGTTATTTCTTTAAAAGTGACGAGAAAGAAAGACGCTTCTGCTGCGTACCAAAGTGGGGATGTGCTGGAAGTACGAACCTGAGTCACTCTTGATGAGCGGATTTCCAGTTGTGGATAAAAATGAATAAACACACAAAAATAAAGAAATAAAGAAATAAAAGAAGCCGCCCGCCCCCCCCCCCCCCACCAAAAAATAGTGAATTTGAATATCGTGCACGATCAGTTCAAATGAGAGAAGCTCAGAGAAGGGAAGACAAATTCTCCTCCATAAATCAGCGTGACAACAACTCACGCTTACAGTCTGCCGAAGGATACCGAAACTAGAACGGTGTTTATGAGACACCTCGCTTTACTATTCTTCATATCATAATGACATCTAAACTGTTGGAGGGATTTGGCCTCTGCTACGACCCTCCGTTAAACCACTGAGCTGAAATCTATGTACCGATGTCATCTGCTGCTTATCAGCGCAACATTTCATTTCAGAGTTTGTTTGGCCACAAACAATACATTTCTGTGAGTTTAAAATGTGGGCGTCAATAGTTATTATCGGATTATCTCAGTGGCTGACCATGGAGAGATGCCACATGGATGCTGGACTGGCAGAAGAGAATGTTGAAAACATCCCATAATAATCTAGGCTGCTTTATTTGCAAAATGTATTGGGATTATATTGGATTTCTTTAGTTAGATGTAAAAGATGAGATGTGAAACAGATTAAATGCATGTGTTGGGTTTTGAGATTTCACCTTTTTTCTTCTTCTAACCCATCCTCTCCACCTGGATCGCACATATTTTTTTTCTTATCTATCCTCCTCCTCCTCTTTCTTTAATGTTTGTTTTTCACTCCTCTCTCCATCCATTTCATCATTCCTCCTCCTCCTCCTCCTCCTCATCTTTGCTTCAGTCCGGTTCTGCGTGACTTCTTTTGGCTTCACTCTGTTCTGAAGAACTGGATTTGGAGTTCAGCGTAGCAGTTCAACCAAGTGGCGCGCTGCTGCGTGCGTTTACTGGCTGGAGGAGAAAAAAAATGACTCAAACTGAAGTTATTTTCAAACCTTCAGTCGGTCAAACGCCACCCTTCACTCCGCCATCGTCTCCAGTCACGTGTGCAACTTTGTTGGCATCTGATACAAACCTAGTCTTGTTCACTGGAGTAGATAGTGATAAACACAAGTCTCTGTAAAGGTTTGCTTTGCACATCTTAGAATGAAGGAGGTTATTGATTTATTTTTAAAATGTTTATTGTGAATAACACAGCATCAATAAAAAGAAACCCAATACAAACAGCAGTAGGGGTCTAATGTGAAACATCCAGGATAAAGATCAACACCTAAACACGTTACCAGCAATGGCGGTTTCTAATAGTATTTGGTAAATGTCTGGATTGAGGAGAAAATTATATAGAGGGAATAAATATTTGCTGCGTGTGCAGAACTCATTTGCAGAACCGTGATCTGATGTTAATCTGATGTTTGTGACTCCAGGCGTACATCAGGGGTGGAGGAGCGAGCATCCTCGCAGAACCTGAATGGAGCTCATTAACGTAAAGGTATTCCCGAGCCACGCGGGAAGGGTCATTACTGAGAGAACAGCTGCCGAGCCGCTCTTCACTTTCACCCGAGCTCGGCCTTTTTCGGGGAAGTGGGAGCTCTCCGCGGTGCTGAAGTGCCAGCTGAGTGGCGTGACTCTCCCCTGTTTTAGCCGAGACAATAACCTGAATTCTCTCAGCGAGGCTTTAGTTAATAATCTGACTTGTTAAATCGTGTTTAAGGGTTGTGCAAAACAAAAACAAATGCACATTTTCTTCCGAAATTCAGGTCCCAGTAGGAGAATCTCTCTTCTGTTTATTCTCCTCAAGCCATCCAGGAGTTTTCTGTCTTTCAAGTCAAGCAAAGCTTCCAGTGCACTCAGCCTGCCACGTTATTATCGCTTATCTCTGCTCCCTCGAAAATAAAAACAAACAGCCGAGCAGTGGAGTGTTCACTCTTAGAAGTCACACACGCTCTGACATTTTGGACACATAAATAAATAAAAAATAAAATCTGATAATTGCTGCCTCTGTCCTGGTTAATGGAAACAACAAAACAAAACGGTGCAATCTACAGTGGTGAGGTCAAAGTTGCAGTCATTAGATGTGATCCCTACCAGGCAGTACTGCTTGGATTGAACTGCTTTATCAGTGTCCTCCCTAATCTAAAACAAGGGGGAATATTTGGGATTGAGTAGAAGTGCAGTTGTTTTTTAGACTCACAGGAAGGGGAGGGGGGGAGGGAGGGAGAGAGGGAGGGAGGGAGGGAGGGGGAGTCGCTGAACACGATCTCCCTCCTCAGGGACTTATGGCAAAGGAACAGTAAAACAGGAAGTGTCATAATATTTATCATAGCTTTTAATGACAGCTGCTCGTGTCTCCAGGCAACCACAATGCATTTTGCATTCTTGAAAAGAAAACAACCCAAAAACCCCACTCAACAGTCAATTGTTATGTCACACTGGCTCAGAGTGTAACGGCACTACAGTCAAATCCCTCGAAGGAGGCTTGGAATACACGCAGATTGAGGCGAATAAATGTTCCATCAGGAGTTTTTGGTCCTAAAAAAAAAAAAGTTAAAAATTCATGTATTACTAACAGAAACAAAACAAACATGGGTATAAACGATTCAGGAGGTCATGCGATCAGCGTTTTGTTTGTTTGTTTGTTTTTTGTCTCACTGCTAGCAGGATTACGTAACAACTACACAGTGGATTTTCATCAAATTTGAGGGAAGCGTGTAGCATCCACTGAGGAAAAGTTCAGTCACTTTATTTTTTTTGGGGGGGGGGGGGCAGATCCATTAAACATGCGTACAACAATAAAACCTTATTTGTTCCTCTATAATATTAAGCATAGCCGAGGTCACCTTGGCTTGGGTACTGTAATACCTTTGGGTTACTTCCTCTAAAAACTAGCAAGAGTACTTCCCAAAGTGACCTCTGATAAATTTTCCCAATCATGTACGTTGTCTACACCAAATACTTGATCAGAATAATTTTTAAATATAAGATAAATTAAAATAATTATGACAAATGAATAGTTACTAAAATTATTTGTATTCACAGTTTGAGATGTGATTACCAGAGTGATGTTGAATATGGAAATAAAATATATCGGTGTGAAATAAAACGAACATAGCATTTAAATAAAACAATAAATGTTGAAGCAAGAAACATTAATCGTGTAAGTATAGCGTTAATAATCAATGATCATGATAATTAATTGATTGGAGGCGCTTCGGGCGCGAGCACTAACCGAGCGGTCACGGAGAAGACCGAGCGGTCACGGAGATGACCGACATCTCACAAGTGGCGCCGCGCTCCAGGTAGCTAGCTAAGCCCATAGGCTAAGCCAAACAAGCTAGCTAAACTTGACCCCCCCCCCCCCCCAGCTCTTTAATATTGACAAATTTAGAATGTAAACACCGAAAAGAAGAACCTATGTGCCTTCCTCTTGTTCCATCAGTTCCTCGGAGGCCTCCAGTCTCAGTCAGCTGATAAAAAAAGCAACAAGGAAGGAAACATAATTGCCCCCAAAAAAAGAAGGAAAAAAAGAAGAAGACCGGAATTATCGAGCTAGCTGGAAAGTAACATTCCCGTGGATGGGCTATGAAGACGCCAAAAAAGTTTTTTGGGGACGTTTGCTGTACAGCTACATATATGATTAAAGTTCTAGTAGGAGTCGCCCTGAATGTCCCAGTAACACCCCTCAGTTCCGGGGGGTCATTTTCACTATTTAGGCGGTTTAAACCGCAAACAGGCACGCAGGACTTCACCAAGTTGCTACCGTGAACTGCCATTTAACCGTTGCCGGAAAGGAGCCGTCATCTCGGATAAGTTCGTCAGGTGCTCGGGTGGAAGGGGTCCCTAACGTTGATGCCAAAGGTGAGTGGGAGACAAACTTTAAAAGTGCGTGTGTGAGCCCGTGACTGCTTTTACTGTGTGTACTTCATGTGGTTTCTTTGCCCATGTAACAGTAGCCTATTATTTCTACTGGCGCAGTGTTGTAGTATCAAGTGTTGGATTATTCTCTTGTTATATGATTGATGCAGATACGCATCTTAGCTAGTGAAAAGATTTGTTGGCATTGATAACCACTTTTAGTTGTGTGTGGTTGTTTAATATTTGTGGGTCTAGTCCTGTTTTTCATTCATGACATGACACACAAATGTTAATTTGGTATTTGATCAATCTCAGCCCCTACAATACACACACACACACATACACACATAGATTTTGTTTGTTTTACCATGTATTTATTTATTTTTGAATGGTACTACTCATTGTTCCTTAATGACGAGCTGCTGAATGATTGTCAGATCTGAAATACTGATGAGGGTGCAGGTGAACCCAAATTCGAGAAGCATCAGCATGTAGGATCTTGGTACAAAAAAATACTTGATTTAAACTTACTCAGGACCCAACGCAGAACCAAGCGAAGCAGGGTGACAAAACTTATCAACTGTACTGACATTACTTGAATGAAAGCAAATGGGCAAATCAATGTTTATCAAACTATTCCAGGAGTACTCATACTTATTTGCATGTGATTGGCTCTAATCGTGTTATAAAATCAGAAGCTGAATAGGGGCATAGTAGGCCAATGTCCTTCCCATATCCTCCGGGCTTGGAATAACAATTCCCTTTAGCACACAATATGTTGCCAAACTTGCTCAAAAATGGATAAAGGGTTGGAAGAACTTGGCCCAGTCTCAGCTGCGCGAGCAACTATGCGAGTAAGCTGTCCGAAAGATGTAGCATTCGTATTAACAGTGGAAGCCTAGCCACTGGTGGTGCTTGCACCATCTGAGGAGGTAGACGGGTACACAGCAGGAGAAGATGACTCTAAAAAATTTCGGGAACCACAACTTTATTTCAAAATAAATTAAAAAAAAAAAAAGTCCAGAATTTCTGTCAGTTTAGCAATAGGTTGCTTCAACCTGTACCCTTCTTCTTTACAAGTTAATTTTAATATCATTTTGATTTAAAAGATGTTTGACGATATAGTGTGTAGCATATCAATATTATAGGTCTCCTGCAGTTAGTTCTTCTTTTTTTTTCCAGCAGTAATAGTGCATGGACAGTTTCTGAAAACAAGTTCTGTAACTCAGACTTAAAACTTGTCATTTTCATCTCCTGCATAAAAGAAGACGATATTTAGGCTCTTTTGGTTGTGTGACACATCCAATAAATCTCTCTCTCATCTCTCTTTCTCCCTCTCTCATAGTCCATCACATTGCTGATGTGACGGGTGGGGGTGGGGGGCATAGTCTTGACAAGACGTGTTCCAGTCTGTCCTCTATGGGGCTGTGTCCTTGTCCTCCTGTGTCACTCCCCACAGGGACTGATGTGATCTGACTGTCAATAACAGTCTGTCTGGCAGGTGCTTTACATGCAGTTATTAAAATAACAGCTACGTGATTGTTGTGACGAGTGGAGAAACCAGCACGAGTCACTGTTCACCGTATTTATTTCAGCTGTTTGATAAACTCTTAACAGATAAATCTTAAAATGTTGATCATTTCTTATTGTACAGAAATCTTAAATGAGCAAAATCAATGTTGATCCACTCAAAAGAAAAACTGGAAAAAAAACTCGCTGTCTTTAAAGAAGTGCACCATTACACATGTGGATCATACATTAAATTTCACTGACACATTTCAAGAACTGATAAGAATGTTTTTTAAAGTTTCATGTTGTACATTCCTCAAATGTCTTTGACAATTAGGGTGTGATTAAATATATATTCAACCATCATTTCCCTTCATTTGCATCAGCAGCAGTTGCTAGTGATTAATCTTTAATTGTCATTTGCTCTAGTTTACGTATGCACACATTCTTAAAGACACAATGTGATTACATAACAAAAATAGGGCCAGTGTGAAGAATTGGGATTGGAAATTCCTAATGATCTTGTTACAGATGAGAATACTTAACAAAAATACTGTCTAACTTAACATTTGTCACTTTGCCATCAAAATATAATCACACACAATCATATCGAACCATAATCTGTCACATTGTTAGAAACTGTAGCTACACTGGATACGGCTGAGAGTTGTGTTAGGTGTGTTAAGTTACTCTCAAAAAACAAACAAACGAAAAACATTACAGACAATATGTTACAAGCTAAAGAGAAAAGTGCACACTTTTGTGTAGCGTATTTACAAAATGTTCTTTTACAGGCAATGTGATCAAACCACAAGTGACCATAACAATCAAATCAAGCTACAAAACTCAGCTACAGCTAGTACTGATCATTTACAAGTGACTACGTTCTTCTGTTTCCAACCAAAAAAAATATATATTAGGGCTTCACGAGCGACATTCCATAAAATGTGTCCATGAAATGCCCTATTTGTCCATTGTGACGTTAAACACATTTAGCTTTCTTTTTTGTTAAGCGAGTTTATTGACAGGACAATGGACAACACAGTTATGCAGAGTAATCCACGAAATCTCCCCTGACACTGTTCAGCACATGGGCTGTCCACTGAGTCAACATGTGCGCCGACAAAGAAGGAAATTTATCCAATCACAGGCTTTAACTCCGGCAAAATGAGTCTTTCCTCTGAATTATTTTGGAAGTCATCAAAACTTCCCCTACGAGGCGTAGAAGGCAAAAGAGCTGCAGCGAAAAACAGCACGAAACCAAATACGGGGCAAATATCTGGTTTTCCCTTCTTAACGTGGAGTGTTTTCTTCGGTAGTCACACTTCGGCAAATAAAAACAAGTTGAGTGACATCTTGTTAAAGAAAAAAAGATTTGTGATCCATCTTCTGTGGATTCTACAAAAGCTGGAAACTTTCAACTTGTAATGCTGTTTGTGTGAAAGCAGAGGCTAAAGCCAGGAGAAGAGTGGACAGATGTAAGCTGGCGAGATCAGCTGGGGAACTTCTAGCGATGGCGTTGGAGTCACTGGACTCATCAAGTTGATGATTCTAAAGGGGGAAAACATAATGTCTGTGTTACATCGTGGGTAAAGATAAAGACGTTGGATAGTTTTTGTGTGCTTCAACATTGAACATCAGTTGTTAAATTTTCTTTGTGAATTTTGCCGCCTTTTTAATCACATTTGTTAAGTTTGGGACCAGAAATAATTGGTTTTTTTTTACATTTTAAGAACAAAACGTGCTTGTTGGGATAACAGGAGACTGTAAAATTGCCTCTAAATATGTTTTTATCTGATATGTCTTCTTTTGGTGAATCCAACTCCAATATTCTCAAAAAAGAATTTAAAAAAAGGAATAATGAAGAAGAATAAACTTATTACCAAACACTGAGCGGTATCCACTGTTAGGTTTGACACCAGTTTTTGGGCCTGGAAGGAAGAACAGAAGGGAGCCATTAATTTTCTTTCTTAATTGAGATGATCTATCTTTTTAAGATCAGAACCTGGCTGGTGCAAAAAAAACGCTCTTTGGATTACCACTCATGTAACCAGTCTTAATGGAATGAATAGTGGACATGCGTGGTCTTTAAAACATGACAAGGTCAAGCAAAACCATTATTACATCAAACCAAACTCCTACTGGATTCAAAATATTCAAATATGATAATACTTTCATTTCAAACCAACTCCCACTGACCCAACCACTTTGTATAATCATCCTCCCTGAGCAAGATGTGTAAGATATGAGTGTCCGTATAAAAGTTTGTATGTGAGCTCAAGGTTATGGCAGTTCAATATATTAAAACTTTTCCCGGACTGCTCGAAACCTTTTCAACCACACAAACACACACACACACACACATATATACACACAGATACAGAGATGGAGTACAGTGGAATGATAAAGTGTCTCTCGTGGGTTGGGAACATAATAAACACTCCACACGTTGGTTCTTAAATAGAAGGAATTGCATGAAGCAGGATTCTGGAGAAGGATGATTAATTGCTCTATAGGAGGTCTTTCCGACTGGAGAATGTTTAGCGGTGATAAATCATATTATCGCTATTAAAAGCCAATATGATAGATTGTCTCTGATATTATCTTATTTGAGAATATAGCTCCATAGTATTCATCGGAGGAAAATAGTCTGAAATCTGTTAGTGAAGCCAAAAGTTTTCAAAGAAGTACCCAGAGTAGATGCACAAAAAAAGTATATTAAATCAAGTTAAATGTCAAAATCAGCATATGAAATCGATTTCCTACAATTGCATTTGATATTTTAAATGTAATGGCTTTTTGCGTGTTATTATCTATGACTGTTATGATTGTTTTGTGGCATTTATTTTGGATGAGTAAAAAAGCTCTGCATACTGCCTTGCACTTGCAAGTCACAGTGTTTCGTGGCTGTGACGCCTTCTTCAGGAGATTCTTGATTTATTTTGGAGACATTTTTGTAAATCTCTGTGCAACATTGTTCCAGCCTCTCTACCATAAACTACCACACGCTGACAGTCAGGAGTTTTATTCATACTATTCCTCTTGGTCCTGCCATGACCAACCAGAGGAGGCACTAATGCACCCAGTGTTAACAGAGGGATTCAAAATGTACATAGTCTACATAGTAGACCACTACACTACCTGAATGGGTGCCCCGACACATCTTGAAAGCAATTGCTTGTGTCTCTTTGTGTCTGTGGATTCAGGTTCCTGTCAGCAAATCTGACTGTGTGTTTTTAAAAGTTAACAGGCAACTAGCTACCAGTTTGCATGCAGTGTTAGCATTGGTTGTAGCCTGTTACCCAACTTCTCAAGTGATTTATTACCCCAATAAATGCTTTTCTATTGATTTTTAGATTTCGATAACTCGTTTCATGTCTTCAATGCAGCATTATCTTCGTTTATTTGGTACATAATGGTCCCATTAAGAGTCAAATGGACATTCAAGCAGACTGATTATGCAGTTAGTATGAGGAACTGTAGCATTGTCATGTTTCTCTCAAGCCAATGGGAATCTAAGCTGATAAATTCCAATGACTGCTACAGATAGCTGGAAAATGGTAGTTCCTTTTTCCCCTGCAGACAGAAGCTAAATGCTAATTGTGTTTATTGAGTGTGAGAAATGTAGAAGTCAACATAAGCTTCCATTTTTTTCCCAACCATTAACTGAATCTTACTGGTGGATAAAACATTTGATACAGCTTTCCAATGACACAGTGTCCCTGTCCTCACACACACACACACAAACACACACACACACCATCTCAGACACACTACCCCTGTGGGCTATTTCTGATATTACTGTGGCAACCAATTAGCTTTGACATGACAGCTTTGGAAACTCTGTCTCCACATTGATGTCTCATCTTCCTACCCAGGAGGGGGGATTCTGCACATGCCATCATAAACCTATCGCTGATCCATCAAGGTGACAGAGCCAGACGCCTGACACTCAGATACAAGCCTCTGAATAGACCGCTACCTGATGTTTTGGTCTAAATGTGGATTCTTTCCAAAAAAAAGAAGAAAGTCCCGGATATGTAACTGGAAATTTCTGAAAATGTGAAAAGGTTTCTTTAATTTTCAACAGTTAGCCAGAAAAGGGGCACCCCCCAACACACATTTTACAAGAGGCATTGCTGCACACATACACCGTGAGGTAAGAGGTTATTATTAATTAGTGCTCAATCTTGCAATGCTCTTATTGTTTCGGAGATATTCCTTTGTAGATGAGTAGTTTTTCCATTATTGAGATCAGTGGGGGTTTAAATGGTCAGCGAGAATCTCATTGGATGATTTCTTAATTTGTATGTATGTAGAACACTGAAAACATATGGTATCAGTATATTCTTTGGGTACTCACATACTTTTTTTTTTCTTTTTTTGAGGCATTACACAACTACATCTGTTCAATTTTTCATGCAACTTCATCATGTAAACACGCTCCACTTATAAAATATCACCTGTAAGGTTCCGCAGATGTGATATAGAGAGTCAGCATCATCCAGTTTGCTCACGTCTGTCAGTGAGTCCAGTGCGTTACTGGTTCTGTCTTTACCCCGCCGAGTGATGCTGGGCTCCAGGACAGTTGGCTCAATTGGAGGTTGAGGTTGCCAAACTCCAACATCGGTACCGTTACCAAAAGCCTGGATAGCGTTACCTGTAGGAAATTAGTGTATTGATAAGTGGCATTTTTGATTCTGTACACAATCTTTGCTTTAGCTGACAAAAGAGAAATGTGAAAATATGCATCAAATGTAAAGCTAAATTATAGATTGTGGTCTCGCCACATTCTAGAATCAACAGTATCCATCTAAATGTTCCTCCGCCTCCACATCTAACAAGTCAACAGGTATCCTCTTGTAAAGAAAAAAGTAGCCCTGCACAAAACATTTTGTTAATGTCCAACTAAAAGCTATGTGTAATGGATACTTAAGATAATTGGGTAAGAAAAGAAATGGCTCGACCTTTCTCAAGGGCCTTTTTTGAAAAGTAGCGTCTGCTTTTAATGGCTATTATTCACAAAATGATCTAAAAAAACCCCCAAAGAACTTCATAAGCAGCTGGAAATAAGAGAAAGCATCAAAATGATTCATGTAATGGAATAGTCAGATGAGAATTTTTTATAAAATGTATCAAATACATTTATATGAGCAATAACAAACTGAGCAGAACTAGATCTAGTTTTAATGTTTGGTAAGAGTCATTCATAAAACAATGAGATTGGCTATATTTACATGTGTCTTCAACTTTGTAGCATGACATATGAATGAAATAGTAAAAAAAAAAAACTCAAAACCACAACAAATTTGAGATTTGATGATCAGTAATGACTTGAATGTGCACTACATGACAGTTTAAGACCATTTCCTCCCAGTTCACTTCTTTAAAAAAAAAAAAAAAAAAGCCATGATGGTGGAATATTGACACTCACGTAGGCATCGATTGTTCGTGAAAAAATCTGCAAATTTATCACAGTCTGGTTTGCTGTTGCCACTGCTGCTGCAGTCGCACCACGGCGACAGGCTAATACCAAAAGCTCGCACGTAATTGGGTGTCATCACAGTACCTGCAGAGTGCAAGAGAAGAAATCAAGTTAGCTATCCCAATTGTTACACCTTCTGCAACCTGCTACATCATAGTGATATGCTCCCTGACTTCTAATCATGCACTATAAGGAGATATTTAGGCTCCTGTGAAACACGCACCCTCTCACGAGGTACTTGGATGGAGACTCTCTTTAGAATTGCTTGTGTGTAATTTGCACACCTGGAAGCTATTCTGTTTGTTTCAGAGGGACTGACTAGGAAGTGTGACCGGAACATTCATGAGCAGAAATGTAAATGAAACCTTTCTTAGCCGTGTTGCCATCTCGGCTGAACAAGACTGACCTTTTACAGGGACCATGTGTTTGCTTATAAGTTGTAGAGGTAATGCTAATTTCAGACAGAGACGAGAGAGAGGTGAAGCCATTACAGAGTTGTAACCCTTGTGGGTGTGAACGCCGTGCAGATTTAAATGGCCACCTATTGAGCCAGCAATTGCACTTCTTCTGTGTTTTCATTACTAAAACTCAGTAGGAAGTCATTTTCCCTTCATACCTGCTGGTGGAACAAAATGAGAAAAGTACTTCCTCTGAATACTGTCATACTGTATGATGTGTGTAACATGTTCACCCCACACGTGTATGTATTTCATGGAATGACTATGTTTTTGCTTGATAACTATGTAACGGTTAAAAAAAAAATTACAGCCTAATTCTGCCCCTTTATACACTAATATAAAGACATAACAAAAACCTAGATTGCTATACATTTAAATATAGTTTGATATCCATTGTTTGTAAAATATTGCCAGCTATTTTTCTCACAAAAAATGTCACACATTGTATCTCCTCCTGCAAATATTTCTCATATATATGTATCTTGTCCAGATCATTCAGTGTGAGACCTTGCTGCATGATGTTATCAAGGAAACATTCTAAGACTGCCGATTTGGCCAAATTAGACCTTTCACCACCTTTGCACAGATGCGCAGGTTTCACTATTTTCTCATAATTTAGATATATGAATAGTTAAAAAGGTAAACAGGTTGCTGAACAAGCTGCAGTCCCCTTCCTACTTATGAAATAAATCCTTAAAGAAACCATGCACAACCCATGCAAGGAGATCTTTTGGAAAAGAAAAAGATTAAAACAAGACAATTGGAACTTATATTTACATATATTTATCTTATCAGGTACAAGTCAGCACTAAAATACCTACCAATAAGACCTGAGTAGGACAGCAGACAGTCAGCGTAGTTCTCCCTCAGACAGCCTGATATGGAGCGAGCTTCTGGCTGACAGTTGCTAATAAAGTCTGCCAACCTTGACCTATAAGAAAGTGTAAAAAAAAATGGAGATACAAATAACAGATGCACATGTGCGAGGTGCCAGGCAGTGTTTCATCACATCAGTATTAAATGGCTACTTCTGCTGCTATGTTGGAGCTCTTGAGCTGAGGAATGAACACAGTGCATTATACTCCAGTTAGTGTTGAATAAATTGAAGGCTGTCAGGTGTCTTTTAAAGGACGAGACTTGTTATTTATCAATTTTTTTATTTCTTTTCTTTTAAAGTGAATATGCTGTACTTTATCAACAGCAGCGTAGTGAAGCATGCAAGAAAAAACTAGACTGTTACAAATAAAAGGCTGCAGCAATGCAAGCGACTCTAGCTTACGATGTCATGGTTCACAAAATACACTGATTAGCTCCAATTCACCTGTAACTCCTTCGATCTCATTAGCAACGAGTAGAGCGCGCAAACATTCTGCCAGATGGCTTTGAGGCGGTGCCGACTTGTCTCCTTCGCAGGTAAAAAAAAAAAAAAGACAAACATCTCCGGCAGCAGTTTATGTCATCTGTCTCTAATTAATGTTAACTGGAACTTGGCTGTTGGAGCTGATGTCTGTACTCAGCTAAATATAATTTGCAAGAAAAGAACATACCCTCTGCAACATCACAGTTGCGATAAGAGCATGTTTCTGCAGATCAGAACCTCTCCAGATGAATTACATTTGGAGTTAACCTTTAAACTTTTCATATGTGTTGTATCTATAATTAATATGATTGATCAAACCAAGACTTTATTTGGATGAAGTATTGGCAGATACCCAAAATTAAAGTGCCCAGATAGGGATCGGGGCCAGAAAAAAACGGATCTGTAATAGACATGGATTAAACTGACTCAACCTGGCAATTTTCTGTCCATTAACCTTTTGAATGTTGTTTTCACCTTGTCCTTTTAGACTAGAACAGTAGTTATCGTCACCTGAAATAAACCATCTGAATTACACTTTGTTCAGGAAATGGTGACCCCACTATTTAAAAGTCACCTTTGTTTTTCAATGCACAAGTGAGGTAAATAGTTAAATTACAAATCTCATCACAGATATGAGTGACAAATATAAAAAAGATATGTTGTCAAAATGAGCATAGCTGTGTTTTACCTGCAGATATAGTTGGTTTTGCATGTTTTCTGAAGAGACAAACAGTTGGGTTTGTCTTTATCCTCATAGGAACAGACAGGCACGATAGTTTGCCGTCTACGTTCTGCACATGCTGTCTGATCCCCCACTGGACAAGAGCAAAACAGCATTCCGTAGCTGTATTTAGTCGGAACCTTCATTTTAGAAAGAAAAGCACCAAGTAAGTACCCACATAGCAGGTAATGTTGTGGCTTGTAGTACAAAAACACGTTTGTCACGTTGTTTCCAGGTTTCCAGACTATTTCTTGCTGAGTGAATGAATGCTGGCACTCAGGAAACAAGTCTAAAATGTTGCATCTACCACTTTTACGATAGCCTCCAGCTGTCAATAGCTGTATTAAACCCATTTGTAAATACCTTTTAGCAAAATGTGAACATCAGAACAAGTGATTAAACTATAGCTGCTACCCAGGGTGAATAGTAGCTTGTAGTTTAATGAGAAACTGGATAGAGAAGGTGGCTCAATGTGAAATAAAGGTGGGCGATATATTCAATGTACTTGATGTATCACGGCTTGTTCTACGTGGGATATAATAAATGACTAGAGCCAACGTAGAGTACAAATTGGCAGGTCATTTTTAAAACAGCTGGCATGTGTGCAGGGAGCGTCTACAAAGAGCAGCAGAGAAAAGAGGTCTCTTCACACACCAATTATCCTCTTTTGATCAATTTTTTCCCCCTGCAAAATGTATTCACTCTTGCACAGTGCAGCGGCATCGAAAAGATGTTTTCAACTTTGGTGTGCTAGCAAAACCAATAGTGAAATATTCATGGGTGAAGTGATTTTGAGGAAACTACATAAAAAAAAAAACCTCTGCACTTTGCAGACGGTCCCTGCACACTCATCTTCGGGCTGGTTGCCACTGCAAGGAAACCACATTTAGGTTGTAACTGGTTGGTTTTCGTTGGTTAAAGTACGACTCTGTAAACATTATATTTGGTTAAGATTTTGCATGCAAGACAAAATTGTTTACAATAGAAAGACAGCGAAACAATGTTTAAATGTAGACATATATGCTGCAAGATGTCTTGGATTTTCATCGCAAGTGTGTGATTTGTATGCATCAAAGTTCAGTCAATCTAGCATTTATGAAGCACTTTCAAAAGATTTCAAAATTATGATGTATATCACAGAATAGCCTCAAAATGATTGAAGTATCATTTCGAGGGCAGAATGTAAACTGGAGCTTTTGCCTTTGAAATCGAAGTTGGTTAGTGGGGCAACTACAACATCAAACACAGAAGCTGCTGCATGGCTCTCAAAATTAGCATGCTTGATTACCTTGTCAAAGAACTGTCGCAGGGCCTTGTGGCATTTGCGCTTGTTGCAGACCTCAGAAGCCGACACTCTGCTGGTGCACGGGTTAATATAAGCTGAGCGGTACTTCTTACATGTGTCATTCAGGTTACAGGCTTTAGCAGCATTCAGGCAGTTGTTCTCCTTTGTGGATGCCGGCTCAGCTACGAGAGAGAAAAAAAAATACAATAACATTTCATATTCCAGGCATCGCTAATGATCACAACTTCAACATTTCCATGATAACTTTCAAATGGCCTTTTGATGCATCTGCAGAGACGTATAAGAAAAAATATGTTCATGGAGACAAAATAAAATCTAGTGATACTGATTTTCCACATTTTGTGAGTCTGTTATTCTTATCAGTGTCAACGCCAAACTAAACTTTAAAATAATATGCAACTTGGTAATACTTCAAACACATGTAAAGAATTGCATTTTTGCTGTCTGTGAAATGGCAAAAAGGTTTATATATCTATCTATATATCTATATCTATCTATATATCTATATCTATCTATCTATCTATATATATCTATATATATCTATATCTATATCTATATCTATATCTATATCTATATCTATATATATATATATATATATATATATATATATATATATATATATATATAAAACCTTTTTTAAACTAAAAACTTGTATTTCCATTTGGATAGAGACCTGTGTCACTGGAGAGCCACAGTTAGGCCGTTCACATCATGATGATGTCATTTTAAGCTAGACAAAGTCTTTAAGTCTTAAAAAGTGTTTTCCTAAAGCATTCATTTCCCTCTTGGTTATTTAGTTTACTTAGTTAGGCTTTTACTTTTTGGCCAGGCTGCTTCAC
This sequence comes from Aulostomus chinensis, assembly GCF_037954235.1. Lineage (NCBI taxonomy): Eukaryota > Metazoa > Chordata > Actinopteri > Syngnathiformes > Aulostomidae > Aulostomus > Aulostomus chinensis. The sequence continues at coordinate 13,670,042 of NC_141342.1, read as the reverse complement.
GTGCACGTCTGAGTAGATGACGTTCTTTCAAGATGACTCTATGATGTCATCAGACTGTGACATTTGTTTTAATGCAAACTCGTCTGTTCTTGCCATCTGTAGTGGCAATGACAAGTCAGTACATTTTAAATCACCTGGACTAGCTTTGTACACAAATATTAAAATCCCACATACTATGGGGCGATACACAATTATGTTTTATTGCCAAAGGGATAATCTCTGCTGAGCAGGTTAAAGGCAAGAGGTTTACCAACTGCTTGCTCAGGGAAAACATTGAGTCTCTGTATATTAGATTACAACCTGCTTTATTCATTCATGTATTTTTTTAGAGTTGTTAAAGTTAGAAAAGACCCAGTAATCTTGTACAACTTGGGGGAAACTGTAAGAGTAATATTTTCTGTAATTACGAAAATAAAAGTTTCCATTGAAGAAAAGTTGATTTTTGTATTTTCATATTATGACAAGTATAGTTCTAGACACAGAATCGGAAATGGCAAAAATCAGTAACAGAAGGTGACACTAACAAAAGTATCTGTAATTGGAATCGGCCAAGAAAATTGCAGTTGGTGCATCTCTAGTTCTTAGTGGCATCGAGTTGAAAGTGTAAAGATCTGGTGCACTGTAACAGTCCAGTATACTGAGGAATATGAGGAACAACAAATAGTTCAACACACACAGTAACAACAACCAACACTAAGTACGGAATAACCTGACGTGTGGCCAGATAGACACAAACAAAATATCTTTTCTTTCAGATCCAACATCCAAATATGTGAGTGAAAACTAGCCACTTTCTATGTTCTGAAGCCTTCTGTCCTCCATGTATTGCTCAAAGGGGGATTTTTGTCTTCAGCCTTAGTGAAAACACTGATGTCCTCTTTCGAGGATACAAACCTGCTCAGATGGAGCATTTTCTCTGCCTTTCAGTAACCACATCACCTATTTTGGCTTCCATCCTAGAACGCCTTTCCTTCATCCTCTGCAGAAAAAAAAAATCTCTCTGTGGCCAACTCTCACATCTCATTCCTCTCATTTGTTGTCGTTGAAGTCCTTCCTGCTTGGCTGACTCCAGTAGCGTAACACAAACAGTATCCTCATCCCCTGCATGGAAGAATGAATCCTCTAATTCTGCCTTTTGAGGTGGAATTGAAGCTCGCTGCAATCTTTCATGCACCACAGAATGAGCCATGATTAAATCTGAATACATTCTTGAACCTTGGGGTTAATCACACATTACAAAACCCATTACTTACATCTGACAAGTGCCTGGAGATGTGGGCTGTGATCTTTTAGTGGCTGTTTGTAGGTCTTGGGCCATCGGTGTGACAGTTTTACCTCAATTACTGTTCCCTAGAGGGTGAAAAACGCTTCCATTTGTTGTATTAAAAATCCTGCTTCAGAAAAGGAAACTTCTTACTTTTAGAAGTTGGATTAAAATGTGATTTTGTGTGTGTGTGTGTGTGTGTGTGTGAGTAAGATGTTGGAGGTCAGCGTGTGACTTCATTCACCCCATGGCAGGCAAAAACCTTTTCTATTGGGAGCATTTATGCATTTTGGGGGTGAGGTTTTCTCAGTTTCTTCAGTAATTAAAGTACAAATAATAATTTAATGTCTTTAAAGACCACATTCAATTTCATTGTGAACAACATTGTTTTTGCAACAGTCATTTCATTCATACCTCTAACAAGTGCACAAAGAGCATTAGAGTTGTAAATAAAGCCATAATTCATCTAAATTAGGTTTCTATTTTGTAAAAAGAAGACATTTTTAACTTTTAATGTAAATGTAATAGCGGATGTGCCCTATTAACTCCATTAATGCTGAACATGTCTTAGTAGTTGCTTATAACATATTCTTTGCTCCCTATACCATGTAATCCTCTTAATGTCTTGATTGTCTTGTATTTATGCAACTGCAAAGAAAATGTATAACCCACCAACAAAGAAAACTACATTCTGGTAAAACATATCCAAGTGGACACACACACACATACTTATTTAAGTTCTTGGGTTATTGTCCTTCCAGTGCAATCCTGACTAACTTGTCTGAAATGTAACATCATATCTTGTTTAAAAGGACTCTAAAGAAGAAGTAGTAATCTCACTTTGTTGTCTAAAGTTTCAACCCCTGAGCAAACTTACCGTGTTGCTATTGAAGTCAACAACATGACGAGCTCATGAAGCAAACGCTGGAATCTGACCCTATGATCCCTAATAGGCTGATACAAAATACCCTCTGCAAAAATGAGAATCTTATGGTTAATTGTTGTTACCTGAGGGCTGGTTTCACTAATACGGGGAGAATATAAAGGTATTTTACACAGCTGCAAAAATGTAGTGGTGTTGTCATCACTCAATGCAAAATGCAGTTAGTAATATAGGAAAGAAAAAAAAGGAAATGATTAAAACCTTTTTTCTTGAAATGCAAGATGAGATATTACAGTTGTGAGGATTTTGGATTTCTAAATGAAAGCCCTTCTACGTATTGCTCATCATGTGAGGAAATCCCTCTTGTGGTGTTTTTCTGTTACTTATGCTTTACTACATTGTTGAACTATGGATATTGTTCTCCAATTTCATGCATACATGCATAGTTCTTGTTCCTAGCATTAGAAGATCATTGCTAAAATGTTGACTTTTTCTTTCCTCAATGGTGGTCAGCTGTTCTGTGACTCCATTTGTGCTGTAAATGACCCCAACTTCTGATTTTGGCATGTTTAAGCCAAGTGGCATTGGTATATTTGTAGTCCTTCAGTCAGCACTGCCTCATTCCCCAGCTTGCTCCTGGTCTTCACTCAGCCATCCATGCAGAATCCCAACCTGCTCCTGGGCTGTCAGTTGTCCTCACTGACACCACTCTGATGGGTTTCAGTTATTTGCTGTCTTCTCTGAGGCCCAGTCTTCTTCCTCCCCCCAGTACAAGGCTTATCCTTCAACCTTCAGGCTGTCTTAGATATCTAGTTGTGTTGATCTCAGACACCCAGGCTTCCCGCCCAGGGTCCCCCAATCAGCACTTATTTAGTCTCCAGACCACCCATGTGAGCATTTCTTGACCTTTACTAGTCCATTTGCCTTCAGAACCGCTGCACACACCCTGCTGGGTATCTTCAGTGGTATTTTAGTCCTCTGGTTTGTTTCTCTTGTCTCTCTTTTATTCAGTTAAGCTTGAGTTCCTCAGTTCCTGCCTGCTGATTTCTGCTCTCCGCCACTTCACTGATAATAATTGGGGTTAAAAGGCTCAATACCTTTTCTAATCACACTCTATGGCGTCAGATAGCTGTCAAAATCATGAGAGCGCAAATACAAACTAAACGAGCACAGGATCAGGAATTGAGGGCATAAAAACATAACATTGAGAGGTCAAAAATAATCTTGTGGCAATTAAAGTTTTGTCTCGAGCGTGTAAATTGTGACAGAGAGCAGTTGTGAGACGGTGGTGCTGCTCACTCTCTCTTCTAACTTACTCGCTTGCTCGCTTCGGGATGTTTTTTCGCCCTCGATATTTTTTCCTACCAGAAATGCGTCACGGGTGTAAGGCTCGACAAGACGATTGCTGATCGAAGTTCGTCGGCGGAATACGCCTGTTAATGGTCAACTGTTTAAATCAATTTTCTTATGTGACTCCATACCTTCCAAAGATAGTTGCTGTGTTCAGACTGTTTGCTACCAACTGTTGATCTAAATAGGACTTCACACAATAATACTTAAAATAAGAATCAAATCATGGAGCTGGCTAGTTTTGGCGCCGCTGACCATTAACAGGTGTACTTTGGCGAACTTCTTCTTCTACTCCTTCTTCTTCTATGTGGTTTAATGGCATGTTCGGAGCATGACCGCCACATACCGCCTAAGAAAAATTGATTTAAACAGCTGACCATTAACAGGCGTATTCCGCAGACGAACTTCGATCGGCAATCTTCTTGTCGAGCCTTACCCCCGTGACGTATTTCTGGTAGGAAAAAATATCGAAGGTGAAAAAACATCCTGAAGCGAGCGAGCGTGTAAGGGCTCATTCCTACAGTTAAAAAGTACTGAACAGTGTTTGTGCTTAACTTCACCATTCTGAACTTAACAGTCCACTTAGTAAATCTCTAAGAAGTCGGCAATGGTTGAAGCCCTCTTCTTCATGGCTTCCTGCCATCATCACTAAATCCAAGCCAATACTTAATGACCCAGCCATAGTTCTGCTTTCTGTTCCATAAACCAGTCATTCACTCAAATCAAGGAGGTGGTAATACCTTATGTTAACCATTAGTAATTAAAATCATGAGGTTGTTATAAATTGCATTGATATATAGACGCAATAAATGCATGTGATACATGATCATGAAAGGAAAGCCTGAAGTATGTCACAGTCTATGTATATACGTATGTGAGCATGGTGATTTGCATGCAGATGAGTGTGCGCAAGTGCATAAGTATGTGTGACAGCTCTGTGTGACTGTGTATTTGCGGTGTTTTGTATATGGGTGCAGGGTGTGTTCGGCTCACATCAAATAATTTAATGCCTTACCGAAATCACATCCTGTGTCACCTGCAGCCTACAGCGTTTTATTTTCTTATCTCAAAGCCATGATTAGACGCTGCCTGCATCACTCATGGTTGCATATCCAGTTGGCTTCACGCACACAACTTGTCATGGCTAAGCCATTAGGTACACTCATCTTGGTGAGGAATTCATACCCTCCAAGCCGCTTTGCTGAGCTCCCATCTTTCAATAACTTTCATATGTGTCAGAGAGCCAAAGTACATTGAGGGAGTGGGTTAGTCAGTATGTGAATGACTCTGTGTGTGGTGTGTGTGTGTGTTCCTGGACTCGCTGATTGATAATGGCTCTGATTTGCTCACTGACATTCTTGGTATGACTCATGTTATCAAGTATTTCAGAATAACATGATGACACATCGTGTGTCAAAACTTGGTTGCAATATGAAAACCTTTCCATGGAGTGAAGGGATGTTGCCCTTCTTAATGCCAACCAGCCCAAATTATTTAGAATAGGGCTGTACTTTGTATCAAACACCTCCCATGTTGTTTAAAAATTATCAACTATCACATTGAGGATGATCTCAATAAAACCTGTGTTCCTATGTAGTATCATGCATTCCAAATATTTCTAATCAGTCCCTCCACAGAATCATCACTTTGATGCAGACTCAGCCAAACTCTGCAGAATATACGGCAGCACTTCCATAGTTTTAAGTTTCCCACAGTTTTGCCACAAAATTTTTCTGTTATGCTGGGAAATTTGGAAACTGTTGCACTTGTCATTGATTTGGGCACCATCATTTTTTAGAATTGATGTGAATTCCACAATGCAGCATCACATGTAAAAACAATGAAGAAGTATTATGCATCAATTGCAACTCTGTGTTAGAGCAAAATAGAGACATTTATTTGTGTGGTTTATTGTTAGAATAGCATCTACACACCTTTTTTAAAATAATTTGTAAAATACAACAAAAATATTCTCTGCGATGTAGAATGCCTGGTTAAAAGGCAATAAATCACAATTTTTTGCACTAAACCAAACCTTTTTCACCGCAACAATCTCAAGAAAACTCCACAGAACCCTGGAGGGACTCTACTTTACATAAATGTGATGTGTTGTTTATGTTCCTTTACTGTATCTGATTACCATCCCATCCATCCATTTTCTATACTGCTTATCCATTAAGGCTTGCAGGGGGGCTGGAGCCTATCCCAGCTGACACTGGGTGAGAGGCGGGCTTCACCCTGGATGGGTTGCCAGTCCATCGGAGGGCTATCAGGAGCAATTAGGGGTTTGGTATCCTGCTCAAGGATACTTGGACATGCATCAGATTACATGGCATATAAGTGAGTTGCACAACTGCATCTAATATTAGCTTTTATGGCTCCCTTTGATTAACTCAGTTGGAATGAACTTTATTATGTTGGGCTAAAATGACTAAGCATGTGAAATGATGAGTCTTTGGATAGCTTGCTGATGTGTCTTGTGTTAAATAGATCAGCAGATCTAAAATGTGTTTTCTACTGACGTTTAGCTGGTGTTTCGTCATACTGGAGCAGGAGCTGAATCCTTTGCTTCAGGCAACAAGACCATCTGAATTACTCATGAATTTGAAAATCATCATGCCAAGCTTCATCCCTTCTACATCAGATAGCTGATGGGGATAGACTGGAGGGACCCACTGGGCTTGGTGGAACATCCAGAGTGAGATTCCCTCCCTGTGAGTGCTGCTGCTTACTTCTAAATTGACTGGCTGAGGGCTGAGGGAACATTTGAAGTTTATCTCCAAAACTAAAATTGAACTGAAGTTATGGAATTGAGTAAAGGTGATCCAATTTGCAGTGGTCGTAACGTCACATGAACACAAATTGAGCACAAGAAGTGTGTGTGGGTGTGTGTGTGTGTGTGTAGTGACACGCTTTCGTTATAGCTTGATTCACACATTTCTCTTGAATAAAAAAAAAAAAAATGAACGAGAGGAAACTAAAAGCACATACTTTTGTTAAATGGACCGTCAGATTTGGTTGTGGATCAGTTCCAAAATCAGATCAGGTCCTAAACTTATGTTCTATTGTCCTACCAAATTTTATCAAAATCCATTCTCAACTTTATCCTACTAACAGACACCAACAGTGGACATCCCATGATGTCTTCAGTGGAGGTTACATGAATGACTGGATGCAGACATACTGGAATATTTTATGGTGCAAAAAAAACAAGCAGTTTGTGTTAAAGTACCCAAGTTTTTGGTCCCATTTTTGGTCTCTACGGTTCATTCACTATTTCATTACAACTTTACAGGACTGGGTTCCTTAAGCTATCTAAATAGTTGCGTGGCTTCATTAATTGGCGGGTGGAGGTGTCATCACAGTTGTCATTGTTTGCTCTCCTCAGTCAGATCCTCCTCATACTACTCTCCAGCTACCCATTTTGTCCGAATCTGATGCAAAGAGCCATGATGGCGACTACCAAAATGCCAGACTCAAGCCTTCAAATGATGACATATGCACGTGTTGTAAAAACATGTGATATGATTTGACTAAATCATCTTCAGTTGGCCCAGTATTCAATTTACAATATTGAAGGATCTGATTTGCAGTTTCGGCTACCCAGATTATGATGTAATTTAATTTTAGCAGATTTGTCAGCCAAACATTAATTCTGTGAACGTTCCTCCGGCGGTGTAAAACAAAAGTTCTTTGTTGACCAGGGCTTTTGGCACTATGTTCCAAAGAGTTATTTGTACTGGAAGTAAAAAGGTCTAAAGACTCAAGGCAAACTAGTCCACTGACATATGACAAAAAAAGCTCTACGCTTTCTCTTTATTTGGTAGCTGTTTGTAATCCCTACTGGACGTGGCCTTCAGTACACCTATGGTAGTAAGACCTTGACCTGGTCACAAGATTTCTTGTTATTCTGCAGACTTTCTTTATCATGAAATATGATGTGGCAGGTACAGAACCAATGAGAAACATTCAGCAGAAAAAGGACCGCTCCCATCCTTGCAGGAACTTCAAACAGCCCTAGCATCTGAAGTGGGACTATTTTGGGGTAAAAATAATGTCCTCTGGACTTAATTAGCCCTTGGTTCCTCCAAAGGTTCCTTGTTCTTGGGGGAAAGTTCCATAGTTGTACAGTGACCAAAGATACTTTCAAGATTGCTGTTTATAAAAGAAAAAAACAAAACAAAACATCACGATACCCTCCCTTTGTTCTGTAGCTTCAAAATAGAGCCATCAGACATTTTTTGCCTCCTTTTGAGTGGCAGGAGTGGAAACCATCCTCCCAGAGAGAGGGATTAGTCAAAAAAAAAAAAGTTACTATTGAGATGAATTAATTCAAATAGCTTCGAAGGTTGCATATGCCAAACACACACACACACACACACACACACACACACACACACATATATATATGTGTATATCTATATATGTATGTATACATATGTATACATATATATGTATACATATATGTATACATGTATATGTATATATATGTGTGTGTGTATATATATATATATATATATATATATATATATATATATATATATATATATATATATAATAAAATATAATTTTGTCATTACAGTTATTTCAAGCAACAAATGCCAAAACAAGAAAGAATTGGATGTGCTATCTGGGTATGAGCTAGGAAGCCTATATATTTCCTATAATATAAAAATGGATGAAGCACATATAATACTTAGTATTGGATTCCACTATTCCGGCTTTCTAGTAGGCATCAACTGTGAGCTGTCGACCTATGGGAGGATCATTCCATACAGGCTTAGCATTAGTTTACACTGCAGATGGCCCTGGGCCTGGCTTAGGGGCAGACAGGAATGAGGTCACAAATGGATTCCTGATATCTAACCCATTAAGTGTTTTTTTTTTTTCCCGTACACACACACACACACACACACACACTCACACACACACACACACCTCGCGGGTTAACACAGTGCTGTACATTAAACTTGAAGGGCTCCACCTCCTCTTCCGGATTCATCCTGCTCACAGTTCTTATAATAGGACCAAATAATGATAAAAGTTAACTTTATAATATGACTTTAAGAGAAGAGCACTTTAGCAGATTAAATCATTTGTTTAATGGGATTGCTGAGTTTCTTTTTGTCTTGTAAACTACATCAAGCAAATGATTTGGTCATGGTGAAATTCTGACATTTTTGATCAGTTTTGTCTTTTTTTTTCTTTTTTTTTTTTGCTCCTCCTTGGCCTTGAATAGTCCTTGTGGTGTTTTTTTATTCATTTTTTTTATTGGTAGTCTCCTTATCTGGAAGCCTCACAAATGTCAACAATGTTTTCAATTTCCATTTATTTTCCTCACTGTTCCTACTAGACCGGGTACTGCGGGAGTCTGTATCTATACACTACATTTGCACAATCCCAGGCGTAGTATAATAAACCTCAAAAATAAAATAAAAAACAGTAAGTGATTCTTTTGTACACATTTGAAATACAGTTATGTTACCGCATGTGGACGCAGGGCCACTGTGACACATTAAGTGGATTCAATCACAGCAAGAGCCAGAGAAAGAGAGACAGAGAATCAAATGACTTCTTTTTTTCCCCACTGACATGGTAACTGGCCAGAGCAGCAGACACCCCCCTCCAGCCAGAAAACCCGAAATCGAAGGGTGCCAGAGAGCGTTGCACTTCTTGTACTGATGGAGCCACTGAATGCAGACAGATGGTTAATTGCTCCTCTGTGTACATCTAAATATGGCCTGCTTAGGTTTCCAAGTCCACCTGCTCTGCATTGACATTTGAAGATATGCTGTTTATGAAACATTTTGTTTTAAATCCCGAAACTTAAAACCAAAACAGAACCCAAAGAGTGATTAATTCTTAACTAGCACAAAAAAACGCTCCATGCTGCGTTACCACTGTTGACGGTGGCAAAACATGAAGACCTCTAATCAGTGATTTTGAGAGCTTGAAAAGTGAAATATACTAAATTACTCTCGCTTTGTGTACGGCGGGTCACAATGGCAGATAAAAGCTTTTGTGGCGTGTAATGGGCATTGAAAGCTGCTGCCTTGAAACCAGACAGCGATAGAAAGAAGTGGCTGTCAAATGATGACAGATTTGCGGTGGAGCGGTGTGTGTGTAGAGTGACTTCTGCTGGATTTAAAACACAACTGAGAAGTAATGGTTCTGTGTACAATTACTTGATGAATATAAGCGGCTTCTTACCAGCAATGATGGGGGCCAGGCGGAAGATATCAGAGAGCCGGCTGTTGACTGGCTCATACGGGGAGTATTCAAGTAGATCGTTACCTGCATGGGGAGAAAAAAAACAACAACATTATGTCTGTAACCCAAAGTGTGGGAGGACGAAATTTAATACATGATGTCAAGTATCGCTACTGAGGTGATCCAATTACTCCTGCTGATACTTGTGAGTGCTTTTTATCAATACGTTGTCACGTTAACACACCAATGCTTGACCTTAGGTTGTATCAAGCTTTCTGTCTGTAGGTTTAACACCATTTTTAGTGAGTGAATGACAACGAGCTGCATCGCAACATGTCCCTTTAATGAATGAGGATTATAAGTGATGTGCAGATGAGATTTTTCTCTTTATATGTCAATATATATGCTCACTACATCATTCAATTATTGATAAACTGATGAAGTATAATACCACACCCCTTATTAATTGCCTTTAATATATTTTCAGCACTTCTGTATGATACGAGGGTGTTCCTAATATTCAGTGTGTCCCATTTACATGAGTTAGGTTGGAAAACATATTGGGAACACCTCTCAATCTCGCCTCTCAAATGACTGTCTCTAAAATGGCCTCTTGAATGGAATATACAGCTCTTGAAAACAGAGGTCCCATGGCTGATGCACTGATGATGACATATAAAATATTGGGGTTTTATGGTCAGAGTTACACCCAAAAGTAGATTAAGCCGTATAATTACTTCAGTTTGTTAAGTTGTAAATCGTCACCCTATTAAAATAACTGCCTGTCATTTTTTTGACGATTTTTTTTTGCTTAAATCAACTCCTTAAGACGTTTTGTCTCCACTTTTTTGTGTTTTCTGACAAACTTGAAAAAATGACGGGTGAATATTTTAAGAAGGCAATGAAATGCTGTTTAACACAGTAATAAAATGGCATAAAACATCTTCTAAAACCAGCTGCCGCAGTACAAGAACTATACTTTAAAGCCATTTTGCTGATGATATGCAGAACACAAAATGCATTCCAAAAGTATGAATGAGTAAATAATCTATTGTGTGGCTTTAATCATGAACTTGCCACTTGTTTTTTGATAAAACTTAATTTTGCCACTTAATTATTTTTGTGTCTGTATGTACAATTTGATTTTACTTGGAAGAGAGTGTTATTACTACATTTTCAGGCAGAATACCTCACTCCCCTTAAGTGTGATCTAATAAATGAACCAATTAACGTTTTCTTCTGAGGCCATGCCTACCCTGTAAACTCTGAAATATGCTCCAAAAGATCCGGAGACAATTCTTCTCCTTCTTCATGCCCCTCCTGCACCTGCACTGGTACAGCGGGCTCTGCTTCATGGCATCTATGGCGCTGCGGCACTCGCCCTGAGCCTCGGGACCGGTAACCGCGCTGAAGTTACTCTCCCTCCCGGCCACACACTGCCTCATGGTCCGATACTTGGTGCTGCAGCTGTACTCTTTGAGACATTGTTCACTGGCCTTTACGCAGTCCAGACGCACGGAGCGGGAGGGTGCGCTGCTGCTGCTGCTGTCACCCTTCAAGGTGAGCACCGAATCTGGGAGTTACAAGAAATCAGTCAGAGCACTTTATTATATTCTCACGCACACTATCCCTTTTCTACACGGCGTGTATTCACACCAATGGTGTAGTCAAACCTAGCGCATAGACTACTAGGGGAAAAGAAAGCAAAAGATGATGTCCCACTTACCCGGGAAGAACAATATAATGATAAAAGTTGTCAAAATCATTGCGCTTCAGGATAATCCGTGCGTAAAATGTAAAGAGCTGCTACAGGGGGTTAAAAAGAGTCACTCAGGTCCGTTTTTCCAAGGTTTGGAGACATGACGTGACATCCAGTGGCGATGCATCCTGTTAGATATCCAACAATCCACACAGCTAAACCCACATCGTGCCAACCTGCCGGAGTTTTGGAATATCGAAAGTGCGCATCTCCCAAGTCCCTCAGCCGCTCCCGTGCATCCGCCGCTCCGTTTCTAGGAGGTTTGATCCGACACCGGAGCTCTCACCGACGCAAAAACTTTACAGGTAGTGATCAAGAATAGTCGTTAATCACATTTAAACCGCCAAGTCCTGCTTCATGGAACTTTTAATATCTATTCCTTCCGCTATCAATGCGCGTTTAAATCCTCTGAAACATGGAAAATGTACATCCCGTTCAGCAGGTGGAAAGACGACCGCACCGTTTGATCTGGACTCCCGTGGATTCTGATGAAAAAGCGGGCGGTGAGGGGATGAGACGTGTGAGGGCGTGACGTCATGCGTACAATTAACAGCTTGCTTTTGCATCGCAGGGCGGTCAGGACACATCTGTGCAGAACATTTCTGCTGGATAGAATTCAACTCAGTGCAATACGAATCTATAATAGCTTACTAAGGAGATGGAACAGCGAAAAATTACCACAAAAAGTATCTCAATACTATTAATTTGCTCATTTAAAAAACACACACACACACACACACACAACTTAATATCCCACATTTGAAAACATCAAGTCTTGCATGTTATTTCAGTCCCTCAAATTGAGTAACTAATGTTGAGTGGAATCATGGAAGACGATATTGGTTTCTTATCTGAAATTGCCATACAAATTGTGATAACTGCAGACAAAACTTTTTCTATCAAAGTTTGTTTTGCAGCACTGGGGCGGGGTGGGGGTGCGGGGGACCCCAACAACAACAATGTAGAATTAGAGAATGAGTAAGTACTTTACTGGGGAGATTATTTTAGACCTTGCAGTTACTGTGCAGAAAGTATTCATGAATTGTGGTTCTTCTTAGTACTTAAGATATTTTATGGATGTGATATTTCATGTCAGTAGAACCTTTAAATGTATTTGTTGCTTATTTTGCATAAGATTTAATATTTCTATCACAGGAAAAAACCCTGCATATCCAAACTTCTGTTGTTTTTTTGTTTTTGTTTTTAATCTTTGCGTTAATGTCCTTCTGTATGGGTTCATACTTTTGCAACCTTACATGCATTTCAACATGGGGTTGTTAGCATACAGGACATCTGATATTTTCAGTGCCTCGCTTAAAGTTACATCGTTAATAGTGGAGATGGGAAAACCTGTTTTGAGACAACTTTAGGGCACCTCCACTAACATCTGAGCTAATTAGTACACTTGAGAGATGAGATAAAACAGTGTCCTTGAAGAAAAGCTTCCAGGCACACTCACTGTATGAGGGTCTGATTGACCTAGCAACACTCACTTAACAATTTCATTGACCCCTGTTGAAAGCACCACAAGGTTTGCACACCCAAATCAATTTGACTGCTGCAGTTATTATTTATTCCAGTGTGGTGACTCCGATGATACAACAGTGTTGTACCAGCTTGATTTATGAGGTAAATCTCTTTTTTATGACCTCATATAATCACTTGACTTTGTTAGGTTGTTTTGTTTTTCACCGGGTTACACAAAAATTTTGAGGCTGATTTTCACGAACCTGTCAGAACACATTCAATTCTTTTTTTGTTGGGGGGGGGGGGCAGATTTTTGGCTATTTACATACAGTGAAATGGATGTTGGAAAAAAACAGCAATATCCCTTTAAAATGACAAACTTATTATGGAAAAAGATCAAGTAAGTGAGGACTGCTGATGCTATAGCAAAAAAACAAAAACATATTTGCAGGATTTATGTGTGTGTGTGTGTGTGTGTGTGTGTGTGTGTGTGTGTGTGTGTGTATATAATATATATAATATATATATATATATGTGTGTGTGTATATATGTGTGTATATATGTATATGTATACATATATGTATATATGTGTGTGTGTGTGTATATGTATAAATTAATAATGTTTTTAATGAACCTCCTATATCAGAAATATGCTTTAACAGTAAATGTGATGCAACTCCTTTGCTCCAGCATTTAGTAATCCTTTGTGCAATTGAAGGTTATTATTTATGTATTTGCTGTAGGGTGGAAATGGGAGATGCATGTGACTAATCTGAATAGGGAAAAGGTGAACAAATTGAGGTGATGAACTCATGAGTGAATAATCCATGGCGAGTGCCCAAAGGATTACAGTATCATAATCAAGCTCATCCAAGTAGCTGTTAGTCATGTTTTACAATCTTGAGGCATTAAGAAAACCCCAGCATCAGCTACACTGTCCCAATAGAGTTATCTTACACAATTTATATTCAGTCGTATTATTAAACAGATGGTCAACTGTCATCTCTAATGAAGTGTTGTCAGATTATCGATCCACTCCTTATAAAGCATGGAGGTACTAGACCGATGAGTCAATATCCCTCCCTGTGTGGGAGCATCGCACACATACCGGGCTTGATAAAGAGCCCTTCAGCTTTTACATTGTAATATTTAAGGGATCAAGCCCACTGTGTTGGCATAAAGCAAATGCAGTATAGAAAATAATAGGTCTGTTACGTGTTAGATCTCAACATCATCATCTTATTTATGACATATCGAAGTAGCAAGATTTCAGGTGTGATGAGACTGATTATTGCTCAGTGAGGAGGTCATCATTTGTTAAGTTCCCAGTGACAGTCGTTAATGTTGCATTTCCTGCTTGTGAAATAAACAAATGGATAATCTATATGAAATGAGGAAGAGTATTAAACTCAGAGGCCCCTTTACTCGTTAATATCAGGACCCTCTGGTAGAAAAGCTTCCTGTCAGCGTTATCCATCTCAAAACCCTCATGGCCATCGTTCATTTCGGCCAAAGAACTCTCGGGATGCGATTTATTGGGAGCTAATCGATATCATTGTTCAGTTTAGATCACGAGATCAACATGAACCAATTAGCAGGTGCCTTGGCTGGTCTCTGCTCCTCTGACAGGAAGCAATAACTCACTTCATGTAAAAAGGATTAATTTCCTGTTAAAGGCTCACTCAGTTCTTTTGTTGATGATATAAATTGGCGGTAGGCTGTATTCATTTACCTAATTGAGGAGTGTTTGGAGGTTCTCCAGTGGAATTAACATCCATCCATTATCTATACTGCTTATCCTACAAGGCCACGGGGAGGAGGAGTAAATCAAGGCTGACGCCGAGGGAAGAGGCGGGGGTCCATCCTGGACCGAGTGCCGGTCACAGGTCCAGAGATCCATCCATTCACATTCACACCCATGGGACATTTAATCTCCTAAGTAAACTAACATGTATTTGAATATGCAGTGTTTTGGTTACATTGGATTCCCTTTAATGAGAAAAACATTCAAATCATATGCTCACTGTATTCCAAACACCCAAATGACACCAAATTACAGCTAAATACAGAGTTTACAACCAGGCTAACAATGTTTATAGCACAGATGTGTGTGACCAACATGAAAATTCAACATGGAAACTTTTTAATGCCAGAAACAGCTGTAGGCATTTTGTTCTCAGGTTGTCCGTCACCGTTCCCTTTAATGCTATACCTCAGGATAGCACAAACATCCGCTGGGATTCAAGTATGACCAGAGATGTTTCTGATGATCAAAGGTCACATGACAATCATACCTTGTTGAGGCATACGTTGGAGGAGCATATTGTCCATCTGTTTTCTTCCGCTTATTCTGTTAAGGGTCGCGCGCGCGTGCGGGGGGGGGGGGGGGGGGGGCTGGAGCGTAGAGCCTAACCCAGCAGCTGTCGGGCGTGAGGTGGGGTTCACCCTGGACAGGTCGCCAGTCCATCTCAGGGCCAACACATAGACAGACAACCATTCACACTCACAGCCACACCTACAGTCAATTTAGAGTATCAATCAGCCTCGTCCCCTCTTGATGTCTTTGGACTGTGGGAGGAAGCTGGAGTACCAGAGAGAACCCACACAGGAACAGGGAGAACATGCAGACTCCACACGGAAAGATCCCGTTCTCGAAACTTGAACCTTCTTGCTGCGAGGCGACAGTGCTAACCACTGCACCAACGTGCAGCTTTGGAGTGTGTTGTGAGATTGTGTTCACTCATTGTTGCCTTGAAATACGGCCACATTGTGACAAAAAACATACAAACAAACAGAGGATGTGTAATGTGGACATTGTGGACAGCTTTTGTTCCGATCGGTATCAGTTTGGAGTCGACCACAGCTGCCGGTTTCTATGAAGTATCAGGCTAATGTTTTGGGTTCAAATACATTAATTGTTAATTTTATGATGAGGCTGATTTACACGCCCGGCTGAAACTGAGAAGAGTTGTTTTATCCCCATCGACCTGGCGAACAAAACCCCAACACTGACTCGTCTTCACCTCTATTTTGGTCTCTCTCCATGTCTGAGTGAACTATGGCTCATGAGCTGCTAAATCTTCCGCTGTGGTCACTCGCTAGTCACTAACTGTGTGTGTGTGTTTTTTTTTTGTGGTATTTTTTTTGGTGCTTCACACTAAGTTTTTAGAGTGAAACACTACATAACTACAGTTACAACTACACTTCCTTAATTGCCCTCCATGGGGATAACTTAAGTTTTCTGAATCTGAATGAGCTGGAGTCTGTATCGACCTCAGATAACCTGGTTATAATGGCTGATAATAACCTTCTGTGTGTTCATCGCTCCGCATCTGACATTAGATAGTCATTTAATACATTTTAAAGTTTTCTCACCAATTTTTGCTATGTTTTTGTTTAAAAGATCCTTTGAAAATGTGAAACTGGAAAAACAAAACAAAACTGAGCAGTAATCTTCTGTTCTTCTGTGTTAGTCAGAACTCATCAATTAAAGTTGGATGTTTCCCTCTAAACTATTTTCATCTGAATAAGTTTTTAAAATTTTGATAAGAAAATGGTAGAGAAAAGCATGATCAAAAAAATCACAATTTGCATAGAGAGTAATACACAGGGGGAAGACTGAGTATCTCGCTGCCCCTAATAACACTAGAGTGCCATCTAGTGGAGACCTATCTTTTTCCTTTTTTTGGACCAGCTGAATCATGGTCTGCAGTTTTCAGTCACGCACTCATAGAAAGGTAACATGCCATTATTGTAAGTTCAGATACAATGATTGTGCCTATGCAAATATTTTTGATTTGCATTCTCACTGAAATTAAATCAGTTGAACTTTCACACCAAAAACATACATTTCACATTGGACATAACAAACCCAAAAATGGTGTCAGTGAAAATATAAATTACTTGATCAATTTAAAAGAAAGAAGAGATCAGATTGAGGTTGTGAAAAAATAAATATATGAATACATCCACATGTAATGTTGCTGTCAGCTCTGGAGAAACTTTCCTCTGACTTGC
Source organism: Aulostomus chinensis (assembly GCF_037954235.1). Taxonomy (NCBI): domain Eukaryota; kingdom Metazoa; phylum Chordata; class Actinopteri; order Syngnathiformes; family Aulostomidae; genus Aulostomus; species Aulostomus chinensis. The sequence continues at coordinate 13,653,092 of NC_141342.1, read as the reverse complement.
ATCTTACAGGATCATGTCCAACCTACAGATGGCTTTAAAAACTCTTCAACAAGACACGTTCCCATTTTTTTGCCTTGACTTCAGTTCTTGTTCTGTGTGTGTGTGTGTGTGTGTGTGTGTGTGTGTGTGTGTGTGTGTGTGTGTGTGTGTGTGTGTGTGTCTGATTATTTCTGTTACCCGCCAGAGATGTAGTGAGTCACAGTGATCCCACAGGATCCACCAACCTTTCTTGCTTCTGTTTTGGAGATGAACACCAAACTCATCACCTCATTCAAAGTTCAATTTGTTTTTTATGTATAGATGAGTACATTTTGCTTATTACATTAAATTCCCTCTTCCCTCTCTCTCTCTCTCTCTCTCTCTCTCTCTCTCTCTCTGTCCATTTGAAGATGTATTTTCTAACAAAAAATGACATGAATTATACAGCTTCATACGTCACAGGATTCCTCTGGAGAACTGATGATCTGATTAGATTTTGGAACCTCAATGCAGTAATTTGCATATCAGAGATGAACATTAGGGAACAAGGAAGGTCATTAATAAGCTGAAATGCCTCAGTTTAACTGGAAGCTTCCCCGAGGCAAGAACAAGGTCAGTCTGGTTGTGATTAGAATTTGGGAAAGGTTACTTTGATGAAGTGGTGGTAACAGCAGACTTGCAGTGACATTTAGGGTCCATCTCATTTATATGAATTATAGCTGACAGCACAGTTTTTAGTATAATCCAATACAGTTCAACAGCACAAATTACAGCCTCTAAAATGACACTTTAAATAGATCAACACCTCTCTCAAACTAATCATTACGAGCCAGGACTGTCGTGTCTTACTGTATTGGTATTATTTAGCTAATAAATTGAGAGTTTATCATTGCACGTGTAGATGCCGTGTGTTGACTTCTGTATAAGATTTAACCAGAAGGGGGCAGTATTGTTACACCACTGACTGTTGTTACACCCTGCAGACTCTGAAGTGAAGACAGCACAGCATTTCATAACACCACCATGGAGATAGTCTTAAAAATAGTGCTGAGTGTTGCGCCGCCATTGTCTCATCCCCTTAAATGCTCAGGGAGAATTTAACCATCTTGCCACGATCTTGTGAGCTTTCTTTCTTCCCTCCTTTTTTTGTTTTTTGAAAAAAAGCAGTATCTTCTCTGCCAGTTGCATTAAACCAAACTGACAGTTTTTAGGTGTCAGGAGCAGTCATGTGGAACAGTTAATTTCTTTCTTTTTTTTTTTTTTTGACCATAAGCCAGGTATTTATGGGTTTCTTTTTTAGCTTTGCACACACATCCACGTAGACAAGGAAGAGCCACAGTTGCAATGGAACACCACTACCCGGGTTCATTTCAATACTAATGCTTTGTAATGTGTTAATTTAGATGGTCTAGTTCCAGTTGGCTTATGAGCTGCAACAATTCCACTATTGTTTAACATTCTACAAATATCCGAATTCGTGTTATCCTCATGTAGTGAGTCTGTATCTACAATGCAAGGCTTTGGATGGGGCCTCCAACATTGTGTGTCCCCCCCCCCCCCCCCCCCTTTTGTGAAGTCTAAAATGTTTTGGCTTCCAGTAGGTTTTAGGGAGCAAGACATATTCAGGCTTGTTATAAACTTGCTTCATTCTTGTGGGGCAATTATAACAAGCTGCTATCAGTGGCTTCCATTCAGGCTCCCTCCAATGTGCTTATATAAGATTGTTTTTTTGTGTGTGTGTGTGTGGGGGGGTGCATACAGTTTCATAGTGCAGTATTTAAAGATCCAGTTCACATCATTTTGAGTAACATCAAGTCTTTTATCAAGCTTTAAATGCGATTTGATTTACAAACAAGGTATGTAATGGAGAAGAGAGAATATGTCAACTGTCTTCAGTATGTCAGAGGTATTAATGCTAAACAAACGCTGTCAGTTCATGTAAGTTAATTTGAACTTGGAATACATTCTTGCTTTTATTCAAACATAAGTTATCCATTTTGGTTTAGCAAACAAATCAAAGGAAAAGGCATAACTTAACTAAAGTAACGCACATTACTCTGAATATAAATTCAGGTTTAATGCACTTATAACAATATAAATAATGCCCACATGCATACAAACACTATCCACTAATATAATTGTTAACACGTCACAATGGATCTGTTTTATATGTAAAGTACTTGTGGTAATTACGGACTTGTGCACCCTGCTTGGATAAATTATAATTCTTCTAAAATTTCAACAGCATGATGAAATATCTACATGAATATTATATTTAACTTCTGTCAATAATCAATCATAAAAAACAACAACAACATACTGGATCTTTTAAGCCTTGTCCAGATATATTGTCCCATTGCCAGCCACTGGAAATTCTTGCTATTGCTTCCTGATAACCAGAAATATGAAAAAAGCTGGATTTTTTTTTTTGCACTAATTACCAATAAAAGTAATAAATTTGAAAATAGAATCACAATTTTGTGGTGTTGAGCACTGTCCCACCCACAGAGCGATCTGATTGGTCACAGCCCAGGAATCAGCTCCAGAAATGGATTATCAGTCACCCTGTCTTTATGTACTGACGATATTTAGAACTGGTATTTGGTAACAAAATCCAAATGGAAAAACCTACTAAATAAGTTGAAACCTGAGATATAGCAGTAATAAAAGTTACCATATAGTTAATACAATCATACATTTGGTGCTACTTTTTGAATCCTCTTCAATAAACTGCTTTTGAAAAAAAACAAACAAATCAAAAGAAAGTATTTATTGCTCCCCCAACCCCCAACCAGTGAAAAGCAATATCTGCCCTTGACTGCACTAAGAATCGTGATCCTGTAACATACTGTCATTTCAGTGAAGCCAGCTTGAATATTATCCCTTGCTTTCATTGTTTTCCTTCGCCATCATTTTGTCCTCAGTATCCCCACTTTGTATTCCCTCCCACACTTCCAATTATCCTTGACGCGATAACACACTATAATGTGACACACAAGGGCAAACGGCTACTCGGTGTGGAAACACATCTCCCTCGAATCACTTTTTCTCTTTTGAAGATTGGGTAAAGAAAGTATTGAGAAAGTCTCAGTGAGTTGTCATAACTAACATTTACGCCAAATGTTTGTATCATTAGAATTTCCTGTACAGAATTTTAAAGCCATTAAGTCAGTATGTCAATGACCCCTTTTAGCCTTCGTAATAACCCATTACTTGCTATTTATACATTGAAAAATGAAAGTCTTCAGATACACCATATAGTGGTACAAATACGACTACTTCTACAAAAAAATGTTGCCACAACAGCCATCAGGAATGGAGCCTGCTGTTTTAATGAAATGAAAACAATGTACATATTTCAACAAACATCCCAGTTAAGATGTAATACCGGCCATTAAACCAGCAAACATTCTACAGGTACGAGGAGCGCCTTGCTGCTATTGCTGCTGCCCCATTGCTTACTTTGTGCTGCTTCTTCAAATGAACAAACACATTGATTTACCTGGTGTGTTAAATTTGGCGTTGCTTTACACCATGGCATCCAATTCCCAAAATGGGTTGGACTGAATTTGGAGTGTTGTTAGAACTGGCAACATCAAGGCAACCTTTTGAGTCATCTTGGTTCTATGACTTTATTTTCATTCAGTAACAGTTAAAATTTGAATTCATTTCATTCAAGTAAAAAACAGTTTTGTCAGAGGACAGTCAGTTCTGTGTTTGAAATTGGTACAACCCAGGATGCTGAAAATAGAGCGATCGAAGCCCACTTTTGTTTTCAGAGATGAAACTTTACACACGTGTATCTGAGATCAAAATGAAAGCAAAATTCATAGATGGACGTTTTCTAACACAAGTGTGATTTAATTGTGTATTAGCCTGATCTGTCAAAAACCAAAAGATGGATTTTGATGACATTTGGTGGAATGATGGGTTGAATAATAAGGAATAAATAACTAACTTTAAAGTTGATCTAGATCAAACTGTAGATTCTGGATCCTGAGGACTTGTAGTCCATTGGTGACATATACAATGTTAGCTGTGTTTGTCTGGACATGTTTCCAACCATGCTGTAGTAAAGAAAGTTTCAGCTTCCAGGAATAATCTAGATTGTATCTTGGATCTATCATGCCAGATATATCTGAATAATTAGGGCCTGAGCCTGAAGGTACTTATGTTTGCTTGTTTAACTCTTCTTCTTTTTTTTTTTGCTCACATTTGTTGAAGCCATGTAATTTAATTGCAGGGATTGGAAGTTTTAAGCTCCAAGAGATGTATGGATCTTATTCTTTATCTGGAAGACCTATCATAGGCAGCCAGGAAGAATATTTATGAATGATTTTGATGATGCTTTATTGATATTCTGCATCCTCCGCAGCCCAAGAGGCTGAGATACGGGCTCATCCATTTATCGCTTCACATAAGAACAGTGCACATTACTGATGGACAATCATATATCTCAATATATCTCATCATTCTTTGTCTTGTTGTCTGCATCTTAATGGACTTTAATGAGCTATTTACTTTACAAACACAGTTTAGGCAGGGAACTCTGAACCGTAAAGGCGATGATGCTGAGCTGCACAGTCACTGCTGTATATGCTTATGTAGGAGTTTCAGCCATGCAGCTTCAGCAAATATAAACCAGGGTTGCTTCAATAGGATATTTGCATTTCACTGGTTTATATACAGGATGCATGTTAGGTAGTCTGCTGCACATTCTGCAACAATAAGCAAAGGTCTGGTTAACATTTGACACCTTGTAGAAAAGCTGCTGTGACTGACATCACTTCAAAAGAGGTTTCTTTTTCATAAGGCTACCTTTCTACCGGCCTGATGAAATACAACAACAACAACAACAAGAAAAAAAAAACATTTTACATCATCACATCACTCTCGGCGACAAAATAAAATGTCATCATGTCCAAGAGTAAATGTCACCAATCTGAAGTGCATTTTGATGATCGCAATTATTCAGTGGACTGAACAGCACAAAAAAAAAAAAAAAGATTTAGTGTAACAAACAGAGCAGATGTCTAACATCATTCTTTGATTCTGGCAGCAGTCTTGTCAGTTTCTGTGACAGTGATAACTGTTTCATCACAGGTGGTCTGTGGGCTGGAGTGTTGAGTGTGTTCTCACCCTGCGGTATCACGTGCACATCCCGTTAAAAGTAAGACCTCTAATTTGGTGCAGTGCAGCAAAAGAAATATTTTACGGTGACTGTCAGCTTATTTCCTGCACTCCTGTACAGATGTGATCACATTCTGACTCTCTCTCTTTTTTGGGGGTCTTAGATGTTTTTCAAAGAACATATTCAAAAATTAATTCAATCAGATAGAATCAAAGAATTAGTTTAATTTCCTTATTGTGATTTTTAATGGTGAAAAGTTTGGGGGAGGAAACCTTGAGGGGAAAAAAACCTGTGGTTCTTAATAGATAAATAAATTACAGATGATATCACATATGCAGACATTTTACAACAGATTTGGTCAATATTTTTGCCGATGCTGATGTCAACATATATTAAAAAAATCAATTTGAAAGAATGAAGTATTTCCTTAGTTCCAACAATTGAGAAAACTCCATTGCTTATTGTTGTATCATAATAAACAAAGACACTCATCGAAAATGTTGAAATTCATCTTCATTTGCCAGGCCCACATTGACATTGGCCATCAGAGCAATATCTGCTGATACAGATGCAGTGAAATAATTGTGCGACCTTAATGGGAATTAAATCGAACAAACTAAATAATTGAATGAATAAATAAGGTACTTTGGTAGCATTCATTTATGACACACCAGTTGCAACAAGGTAAGAATATTTTTCCTTCCTTAATGTACTGTTATTTCAGCAGGTACTACTTCTCTTTACGTTAAGTTATACGTCATGTTTGTTTCAGTCATAATTGTGTTTTTCTATATTGTCCTTCATTATCTACACACTACACACTCGCCACGTTTAGATTAGGATTTATATGTTAACCACACTGCAATAAACTCATCAGCTGAGCACTAAATTACACTGTTCTAGACCATTTAATAAATGTTTTGCTCCTGCTAATGAATCCTAAGTAAGAGGCACTTAAAGAATGTAAAGTTTTTGCGGCACTTCCTCTCATCTGCTACTTCAGTTGAAGCATGTTAGTGGGAGTTGAGCTGTTTACGTCCTCTTACCCCACCAATGCTACTTTTAAAAACGCAGTGGCATCCGCTCCGATGGATTGCTTTGACTGATTAGATTAGACGTCTCTAGGGTTGTTTTCTCTGGCTTTGAGGTATGACACAACATTTTTTTTGAATAATGCTTTTGGTCATGGTGCATGCATGTAATTCACAGTTAACTTTGGAGAGAAGAAGTATATCAACAGCAGGGAAAAAAAAAACTGGAAGGGATGTTACAGTGCAGACCTGAATGTGGATGTGAAGATGTTCCCAAACAACATAATTTTTCTCTCATTTTCAATGTCATTAATTTGGGTGACAGCATAAGAGAATAGTCTGACATGCTGAATGGGTTTGTTTATTCTCATTTGAGGAGTAAAACTTCCCAGAAGACCTCTTTCATACACTCCTCCATGTCTCACTTGCCTCCATTATCACTGCACATAAACACGTTGTTCATAGTAAGCCTCCCATATGTTATTTATTTTATTATACTCAGCATGTATTTGATAGATGGGCACCAAATATTGCACAGACATTCATAGTTCCCAAGTGATGCAGCCCAATGACTTAGTGAGCCACATATACTTCTGATTGTTTATCAAGTACTATTTTATGTTTTGAATACTTGAAGATATTTTGACCCCCTCACACAAGAGACAGCTAGCCACGTACTTGTTGCTGGACACTAGTGGAGATAGCAAACACGTAGTTACACACTCTCAAATGCAGCGTCCAGTATAACGCAAGTCTTCTTTTTCAATCGCTCAATACTTCTCACAATTACTTCAGTTGGAGCTAAAAACAACATTTTACTCTACACGACAGAGCATCCTGCACTGTTATTGCCCTGACTCAGCAGGATGCTAACATGGTGTGTAGCATGGCTTCCAGGTAGCGGAAGTTCTCCTTCCAGAAATCTAACAGCAGATTCTCCAAAATGAAAAGGCGCTTTTGAAATAAAACTGCAACTCCTTTTTTTTCTCTATATGTTGGCACATTTCCAGTGAAATACATCAAAATCTACCTGGCAGATTTCTATGAAACCTTCGATAGATCTTCATGTTTCTGAGGAGAGCAATTCAATGAACCTCGGTGACCTCCTGAGCGCTACCACAAGGGCTGACATTTGTAATTGTCAGTTTGTTATCTTCAGTTGTACTTAGCACTGATTAGCAAAGGTCAGCATACTAACATGCTCGGATGCTGTGGGTATGATAATATTAGCGCTTAGCTCGTAGCAGTGCTGTGCACAGATGCAAGCGTGGCTGCAGTTTCCCTGCCTTTTTTCTGGTGTGAAGACCCAGTAAGTATTTGTATTTAGTATGGAATTGGGACACAGCTTGTGAGCCACAATCTCTCCCATACAAAGTCAAACAAGAATAGAGAATGAATGTGGGACCTCAAGCCATTTCCTATGAGTTAAGCATTTTGCTATTCCATAGATATCTTATTCTTTCAAGCACTGAATTAAATCAAGGCAACAGAGCAAATCATAGGTGCTAAAACTGTGACTTGCCTTGAAGGCCAAAGCTCTTTGTCTTCGTTTCCTTTAACCGTGGATGTGAAGAGTGTTGGGGATACAGTGGCTCAAGTGTTGGGTTTTTTTGGGGGGGGGGGGGGGGGGGTGCTCAGCCTTTAGCCTTGCTCTACTTAGTCTGACACTTGGATGCCCTATAATCTCATCGCTATTGTTAAGTCTAAAGGGGAAATTGTACTCCCTAACGAAATGGCTATTTGCATAAGACATTGTTGTACCTTACCCATGATGCTTTGAACCTGTGGTCTTAAGTCTTATCGCACTTGTCCACATGTTTATTTCTTGAGGGCTGGTGTACACATTACAGCTACATTACAACACAATACTATCTTTTATTAAAAACAGTGTTCAACTTGTACATGCAGTATTTGGCTATGGGAACCTTCAGAATTTGAAGGTATCCGTGACATGCATCAAACTTATTTTTCTACTATTCTGCTCTTTGCTCTTGTCATATTGCAAGTGCAAAGAATGAAATTGAGGGATTTTCTCATTGAAAAAGACATTCTCAATCTCCTACTGATTGGTTTCAGTTTGCAGTTTTGTAGTAGCACTGTAAAATGCCAAGTTAACATCAGCTGAGATAATAACAACACCTACCAGTATGTCCAAAACCAATTCATTGCCTGTAATGTTACACAGCAAAGCTGATGTTCATGGTCATCTAAGGGGTCATCCTCATCCACGATGCTAGCTGCAGGCAAGCTGCTGCTAGTACTACTTCTTAACGCAACTTCAGGAAATGTAGCTTTGTTCGTAGCTTTTATCAAAAAACACGCAGTTGTAGGTTTTTAAATGTATTTGATGTTTCACCAGGTGCCTCTGCAAGTTAGATGTATCCCCCAGGCCAGCATAGCATGTTACATCATCAAGCAAGCATTGTCTCCATCAGCTTTTTTTTCTTGCCACACTTTTCGACCACTTTTGACTTGCCATTATTAGTATGTGTTGAAAAAGCAGCAGTGCGTGACATCATCACACTCTCTGTGTGCTGCATTCAAAACAAACTGGATAGTCACTCTCTCCTTCTCTCTCCCTCTTTCTCTTTCTGGCTATTCAGGTACAGAAATTTGGCACAGTTTGAGTTTACATAAATCACTACTTGGTAGTACAGACATAATACATTCGGTACCCTGAAAAGTACCAAGCTCAGTACCCAGCCCTATCTGACACATCCGGTTAATTAACATTTTAAATTATATGATCCCTAATACATTTTGGGTACATACTACACATTTGAGTTGATTTTAGTTTTGGAAACTATGTCAAGTCAACAAGAATTTAGCAACTGACTGAATTCATTCGGCATGGGTTGATTTTAATCAAAATGCCTCAACTGTGACAGTAGGTCTCGACACTGTCTCGCTATCACAATATCTCTTCCCAAATAATACAATACTCATCAGTAGTACAATAGCTGAACCCCTTTTTCTATGAAGGCGATATAATGCAATTTATGATTTCTGATTGTACAATGAACATGCTCAGGGCAACTTGACAGAATCATCATTCAACTATTCTGTAGCTTCTCACAGATTATAATCTACTGTCTATAAGGCTTCCTATGCATGCAAGAACCCCCCCCCCCCCCCCCCCCCCAAGATCCCTTATATGGAGATAATATAACAAACAATGCTTTTTGTCTTGGTGTACATGCGTTTGCTTTAACAGATTAGTGTTTCATGTGCTGTGCATACAGGCATGAATTTACTGGCCTCTGCAATTAACAATTAATTTAAACATCCTCAGTCATGTCAGCTATACATTGCAGCATATAATGTTATGCCCGTTTGCATGTGGGTGTGAAAAGGCAGTTCAGCTGCATGATAGATACATCAGGGGTAGTGGTGTGTTGTCGATGCTTGCCAATTGTTCAGTTGTAGTAAATTGTCATGCTATTCTGTGTATTCAGTGGTTCTTTATTTGCTGGTGTTAATAAAGAACACTTCAGCTGGTGGTACTGCTCGTGATTAAGAAAATAAAAATCAGACAGCCTTAATTAAGAATAGCTTAAAATTTCCTGGTGGTGATCTCATACTAATTATCTTCAGTCTTGAGTAGAGCTACAGCACAAGAGCCATTAAGGATCCAAGCTGCCCCATGATTAAAGATTGAAGATTGGAGTACAAATAAAGCCAGAGAAAGACAAATACCACAAGATTTCACACCACAGTGATAGTCATATTTGTAGTTCTTTTGAGGTCATGTGCTGCTGCTTTCAACATGATTTAAGAGTAGAGCAACCATATCAAATGAAAATGTATGTACTGTAAAATTAAGAATCAACACCATAAGCTCACCTAAACCGAAGGCTCAAGAGCTTTATTACCCCTTGGTGGCTGGTTGCAGTATTGGTCATAAATTCAACCCTTTGGACCAAAGTAAAAAGATAATAATATACATAATATGTATATAAAAATAATAAAATATTTTTTTCCCAATGGTGTATGTTCAAATGTTAATTTTTCAGAAACTTTAATGCAGGGTGTCTGCAAGTGTATTTTTTGGATTTTACAACATCATTTAAATCGCTACTATTGTAAAACTGGAATTTAAGTTTGTGGCAGATTAGGAGAGAATGTGTGTGACAGTGAGAATGAAATAAAAAAATGATTATGTTCATGGTGCACAAATGGCAAGGATACTCTACAGCTACCAGTTTTGTGTTGGCGGCTATCTAAATCAGACCACTTTTACTGATCAAGTGCATATGTTGACCTGACAAGCTTCCGTTTACCAAGGATCTCTGGAGCTCAAGATCATTTACTGTGGTCTTAATTAAATACAGACAGATCAAACATTCCCCAATTTGAATGTGTGTAGTTTAAGAGATTTGTCAGTGAATAAATGCTAGAATAAAGTCAAATTCCTGTGCTTAGCACTGAATTAATTTAATGCAAAAATGCTTTGCTGGTAAACTTTTCTGGTAGAATCTTTGTGATCTTGTAAAAAAGAGATGATGTTATGATTGGCAGTTGTTCTGAGTGAAGTATGGTAGTTAGAGCTCTCTTTGGGAATTGTACGTGGGAAAGTCAAGAGGAGTTATAAGGATAACTTTCCATAGCTTTGACTGTCTGCCTCAAATCATCCAGACAAGTTCTGCAGTGGGTCAATGGGTGGAGTCTGGCATGAGATAGCAGTGTAAGTATATCTGAAATTTTCTGGCTTTATTTGCATCCAATGTGAGGAATTGCATCACTCAGATATAATATGTTGTCCAAATGTACTGTAGTCCTTTAAGCTCTTTTTAAAGTGATGTTTATTTAATCATTTTGTCAGATGCAGCTTTGAATCAATTGACATTTCAGTTAGATAGAGGCTGTGGAGGTAAAAGCAGTTAGCGAATGACAGTCGTTTGCATTTCGGTTCAACGTGCAGCGTTTTTGTACTTGTGATCTCGCCTCAAGTGCCATCTGCAAACCTAACACATCATTCTCAGATAGCAAGTTGACTGACAGCTGTAGGAGAAAACTGTTACCTGCCGAGGAGGTCATTTAGAGCAGACGTGTAGCACGAGCAGCAGTCCTGTCCTCACCGAGGTACCACTGAGTAGATCACAGTGCATCCGTTCTAAAGTATGGGTCAGTGATAGAATCTCACTCCTTTGTTCGCTGCAAAAGACAGTGGTTGACTCTCCAGCATTGCAAGAGAGATTCCCAGCCTCTGTTTAATTCCATTTTCCAGACAAGGATTCCTACAGGGGCGGGAATAGTTGTATTTGATGTACCATCTCTTGTTCTTCTTCCTTTTTTATCTTTGTAAGGTCTATTTATATACTTCCTCCAAGAAAGTGTGTTGGAAGAAGTCTCTCTCAGAAACCTTTAGGTTAAGTCAGGTGACAAAGTATAAATGACGACAAAGCCCATGTCCAAGCCAGCACCTCACAGTGAATAAAAGGATCTTACACATTACTTCCCTAGACAAGAGGAGATTCAATCCTGCTTCAGGCTTTCAGATAGAATATTTGGTTGACTTATTTTGGTTAGGTTTAGGGGACAAACTTGGTTAATTTTAGCCTGCAGAACTTCTCGGTTTAGGGAAATCATCATGGTTTGTGCTAAAATTGAACCCTTCACAATGTTAACCCACGTAGTACAAAGGCTTTCTGGCTGTCTTTTTGTTAGAGAGACTTTCTGTCCAGAGGCCTTGGAGGCAAACTTCTCCCATGTGAGCATGAAAGAGGAATTTAAAGGATTCTCCACATTATCTTTGCTGTTCAGTTTAGGACATTTTCCTCCCACGTATTACCTCCAAATGACCATTGAGAGGTAGTGAAGTTCACCCTATAGGCTGCTTGTTATAGTGCATATGACAAAAATTGTGTATGAAGAAACGGTATCGCAGGTATGTGTGCTGCTGAGTGTGTGTGTGTGGTTATGTGGTCTGCTGTGTCAGTGTATGTGCCGATGCCTGAACAATAAGAGTGATTAAATTTTAATGTCAAATTATTGTCAGGGTTCAATTTCAAATGATGTGAAAAGCCTCTGGAATTAAGGTGGCATTGCATCTAATATTTGTATTCCTTTGCAGATTGAGATGCATCTTTAAAGGAGCAATGGAAAACATTTACACCTCCTGGAATATAGGTGTCACTCTATTCTTGCTGCACTGATCTACTGGTTGCCAGGTTGACATAACTAACCACATATGGTCAGAGTTGGAATAGCAGTTATGAGATAGACAATTCGTGTAATCGATTTAGTCGTGATACATTCCGTGATGTTGTCACACACAAACAATAACTTGCATGAACTTGTCAGAGGCTAATGTTGCTAACTTGTGCAATTGCAATTGCTAGCTAGCAAACATTAGCTTACCTGTCAAGCAGAAAAGTAGTGAGCTCGGCATGGTTTTTCAGAGATCGGTGTCGAATGCTGACCGTACTGTATATTGACCCTCGTCTTGCTCCTTTGTTGGTCTGACAGTATTTGAGATGGAGAACTGAAAGAAACCTGACCTTTCTCAGACATTTCCCTGGTTAATCCAAGACCCGGCAACTCCTGTGCTCTTGCTGTCGATGACGACACACAGATAACGTGATATCAACGTGTTCGTGCTGTTGCCTGAGAGATCCTGAACGGTTTCAGACAACGCTCTCGAATACAAATATTATGAGCTTTTTGGACCCAGTAAAGTTTTCAGTTCATTATTGTTAATTTTCAGTTAATTATTTGTTGCCTAATGGAACAAAACAATGTGACATTTTCAGGTGAAGTTAATTCTTTACAGTGGAGCACTTGGGTGCAGTTCTCGGAAAACACGTAGATGAGTAGTCGGGGAAGGACTGCCGTATTGCTTGTGTTCTGCAGGAGAGGAATTGTGATCCGCTTTTGATAGAAGATAACCGCTGTACAGCAGCCGAGCGTGAGTACATAAATCAAAGGACAGATAAAGGATATGAGATACTGCCAGTTCAGCAGATGACACTTGCTTCTTGTTTAGACTGCACTGTATCACAAACAACATTGTTTAAAAGTGGCAGGTGGACTATTTACTTGCACTGTACACTGAGTTCTTGCCAAAAAATGTGGGACTAAATACAGAGAAATACCAGCAGAACATTAAGCTGATTGAAAGCATTCTCATCATATTTATGTTATAGTCATTCGATTAAACTATTGCCAAACAAAGCTCTGCAATGTATAGTTTTGTTGGAATGTTTCAGTTTGAAAAGGTTTGGCTTCAGAGACCTTTCTGTCTGCATTTCAAAGCCTAAACTGCATTTCCCAACAATTTCTGTTTATCTTTTTTTTATAACAGCAAACATAGCACAACATGAACTTAGTGCTTTACATTGAATTTGGTCCAGTTAAATAACACCAGTGACCCGTATTCATTAGTCCAATGCAAAAAAGAACTGAGGAAAGTAAGAACAGAGCGCCCCTACAGAAGGGAAGAATTGCAAAACAAAAAAAGGATGGAAGTCAGAGAAACCTTAGTGCTTTTATTTCAATATTTACATTCATCACAATTCAAATTGTGCTGGCTGATATTAAGAGTATAAGACACAAAGACACATCAATGCTGTTTATCTCATTATAATCGAGATTTGTGCCAGTGCCTCTTGGAAAATGGAAATCAAAACCCAGTCAGATCCATCTGAATCACACGCTTCTGAGCTTATCAGCTCCTTTTATCAGTGTTTTTCCAACTGACACTGCAAAAAACAATGACGTCAAACGAATGCTGCTGGAAAGACGATACCAGAAGGAGTCATAGCAGTGACAAGGAAGAAAATGTCCAACGCTTGAAGAGAGATAATAACATGGAGGAGAACACTGCTAGACTGTAGAATGATAATTTCAGAGCAGAAACAGCGGCATCATGAAACATCTTTACACACAACAAGGGCAAAATTCTTCGAATATAAAACATGAACACCATAATTAAAGAGATGCAGGTTCTGGGAAAGTTAAAACAAACATAATACAGTCACTGATGCTTGGTCGGTCCTCATTTATGGACTAAGCACATGTTTCGTTTCTATTTTGTACACTGTAGAATTAAGTCACCAATTTCTGGTTACATTAAAGACTTTGGCCACATCAGTGTATCATTTATTACATCTTATTTTCAGTACATTTACATGATATTAGAAAAAGTCAAATTTTTGTGTTTTCTATCTGAAACAGGACTTTTTTTTTTTAAACAAATACACGTAAACATGTTATTCCGACCGAAACCGCTTTTCAAAGTCGCACTTGCTTATCTAGATAATGCAGTTGGGAATCAAATTACTTTGTCATGTGTTCAGTTGGTTCTGACAGTCTGTGCATGTTCCATGGCACCCACTGTGGTGCTTCACCTGGTAGTTGAACAGAAAACAGTCAAGGGGAGCATTGCTACGCTGCGAAACTATAACGAAAAGGTCTGAGGATGTGGCGTTTTACTTTAAAAGCGTTTGAATTCAAGTCCACCGTTTGACGGAAACACCGCTTGCTAACTTGTTTTGTATATCGTATGCTAGATAACACTAGCGCCACCATTTTTATGCTGTACCACTATCTTCTTAAAGCTGAAATCTGATGTAGGTCTTTTTTTTCCCCTCACATTGATCAGGAATCAATAAGGGAATAGATAAGAAATCCTACTGGAGGGCATTTGTATTAATAAGATATTGTCAACTTGAAGACCTACTTGGAGAGACAAATAGAGAAACCCGTGAAATGAAAATGTTCTGCGCCCTGCCGAGTGAACATGAGATGCACCCTGAGATCAAAGTCATGCTGGAGTTATGCAAGGAGTTATATCAGACAGAGTTCAATCAGGGTAAAATCCCTGTTCATTCCTCTTATAGACACTGGAGAAATTGCCAAAAGCCCCCTCAAACATCATCAACCATACATTAAAGCAAATATGGTCTTATTTGTTGCAGCACATATTCTAATTTCAATATCTGAGAGCATGACCAATCATTGTCTGTCATCCGCCTCGGCAGTATCGTTCCCTGGGGATGCTGCTTGACTTGTAGCAGCAGATCCTTCTCTGCAGGATCTCTCAGCAGTATATTCATACAGGATTCTTAAAGCGAAGGCACAGATAAAAAATGTGGTTGAATGTGTCGTCACCGGTTACATGTTGAACAGTGGGGTTTTGTTTCTGCCGGAGGTACAGCAGCTTTCAGATGTGAGAAACGAAAAAACAAAATTCAGAGTTTTTGTTGTTGTTGTTGTTTTTAAAAAAATAAATGCAGACCCACAACTGTTCAACTAGGATCCCATTTTTGTACAAAAGTGGGTTGTGGATTAAGGCTCCAACAATGCCCAGCCCTCTGAGTGTTTGCTGGAACACACAGAGAAAAGAGAAGAGAAAACACAAAAAGGTTGTTTCAAGTCTCTTGTGACTTGCTTGTGTGAATGTGGATAGACACTTGTACAGACCTAATGAGCAAAATAGCACCACTACCACCACCGCTGTGCTGCTGCCCCTTCTAATAGTTGTGATGTGAATTACAAAAACAAAAAAAAAGCTACAAGTATCTATGAGTATTCAAGGAAGGTTGAATCAAGGGTTACTGGACCACTCCTCACCGAAGGGGCTTCATCTTTCTGCAATACTGGAGGGGTGTCATTATAAAGTTCATTAGTACCACTCATTAGTACTCCTGGTTGTCATAACAACATTGTTAGAAATGGGGGGGGTTCACCTGAGGCGAAGTGTAAACAACAGTCATTGGAGTCACATGGGGACAAATGTGAATGGTTGCTAAATCTCCTGGCAAAGGATGAAAGGACGACAATGTAGCTGGAGGAGAAGTGTTGTTGTAGAGTTCTTCCGCCGATGAGGGAGGATCTCTTTCAAACCATCTGTCTTCCTTGTCCGACATATGTATGCTGTCGCCCTCGGGGGACTCTCCTTTATCACTGTGGCATTGGTAAACCGCTGGGTCCTGACCCAAACAGTTGACCAAAGAGTTTGTTGTTTAGCATTTACTGCATTCCTCACTATGTGTCATAATTAAGGGAGCTTAGGTGTGTGGTATTTGAGATGGACCAGTTAGGATCACTTATCCAATCACAAAATAACCCAATAACACCTGGCTTTTTTTTTTTTTTTTTTTGCAAGGGGAAGAGTTTTTAATCTGCATTCAATCCTGGATCAAAATAGTGTTAACTTCTGTGGCTTAAAGGCTAAATATGT
The DNA here is from genome assembly GCF_037954235.1 of Aulostomus chinensis. NCBI lineage: Eukaryota > Metazoa > Chordata > Actinopteri > Syngnathiformes > Aulostomidae > Aulostomus > Aulostomus chinensis. Next base: position 13,636,768 of record NC_141342.1, on the reverse strand, counting down.
AACCCGTCTTTGTTGAAACAGAGCACCAACATTGTTCAGTCAGCGTTGAGCTTGGAAAAATAGGCCGGTGCAAAAGATACATTAAAATTGTAAAAAAAAACAAAAACCAACCAAAACAGCTTCACTGCCCTCCATGCGACTTGTTTACCCTGTTTTCCGATGCATTTGTGATGAACAAGACCATAAAACTATAAGTAAAAGACAGAAAGACAACCTCTCGCAATGGGTGAAAAGGTGGCTGTTTTGGAGGTTTCATATGGGAATACTCCTGTCCTCTTTATCAAAGCTTAGCCTACTGTATTCAAAGAAATTGGACCCATTTCTCATCCAGATGCATGTGCATTACCACTAGTTCAATAATGATCTTCTTAAGGACTTCTGGAATGCATGTGAACAATAAGGTCACATCATAGGACATCAGCAAGGTGCAGCTTGAGAAGGTTCCTGTGGTGCAGATACAATAAAACGAGTGAGTGCTTAGAGCTGAGAAATGGTTCCTCCGCCTGTTATGTTCTCCTGAAAGTGTTTCGAGCTCTGATTTCTTTGGACAATAGAATCACAAGAGAAGCGAACTTTCAGACCCTTGCAGATGGGATTCATGTGAGCATAATGTCTTGGTCATGATGGAGAGTGTTCCTGACCACATGACACTCGATCGCTGACTGTTTGACAATGATGCTCAGCCGCTGAGCCTCTGTGCCTTCAGAGGGAAAAATGTATTGTTTAAATAACCGGTGCTGTGATCTTGTTTTTTTCTTCGTATTTTTCTTATAACTCAAATCAATTATGATAAACCTTTACTCACCAATTTTGTGTCTGAGACGTGAAAGTATTACTGGTTATTACTTTGGGAATTACCTCGGGATCGCATGTTTAGTATCTGTCACCAAGCCTTCGTCAGAAATATCATTTTCTCAGTATAACTTTAATGAATATATTAAAATTTAATCAGTTTACTCAATAGAGCACTGCTTTTCAGAGTAGGAGTGTTTGTATCACAGGTTCTTTTTTTTAAGCTCTTTTACCAACATGGAAGGCTTGTGTTAAAAAGGAAGCGGCTAGCAGATTGAATAACTAATATGCACAGAGAACCTGTAAAAGCACTATTAAAACAAGTCACATTCACCCGCACAATTACCAGAGAGATTGCTGATCTAATGAAAGGCTGATTGGTGAGGAAAAAAACTAAACTAAAAAAACCTTTCACAACATGACACCCATATAGTTAAAAAAAAAACAACAACTCCCAATCTACTTGAGACCCCAAATTGTAGCAAATTAAAAAGAAAAACTCTGCATTTTAAGTTAAAAGTTTGCATTTTTCAAAGCCTGCAGATAAGACATCCCATTGATCTTCCCCCTCTGTTAACTGCAGCCTGTTTGTCAAGATGTTCTGAGTTTTTGACAACTGCTACAATCCTACAGCGATGCCTGCCGCACATCAAACACTCGTCTCAACAATGAGCAGACTTCTTAAGATTCAAATAATGTTTGTCCTAAGATCTGATATATGCATTCTAATCATATCTCGTTGGAAGGGATGAGCCGTCCAAATGATCTTTAAACAGAAGTTGAACTGAAGTTTGAACGGAAGTTAAAATGTTGCCCTGCAGAGTCATGCTCTACTTAGTTTAAATCAGTGTTACAGCATTATTTCACTGTGGCTAAGATGTAATGATATGAGTCATTCGTAGATCAGAAATATGTCATATGGAATAGATAAAATAATGAAGGATATTTAAACTTCACTCTAACAGTAAACTTCTGTCCAGTGACCTTAAAGAAACTTCATTATTTTGATTTCTGGACCAAAAAAAAAAGATTACTCGATGAGAGTCAAGCTTTTTGAGGTGTATTTTTAACCCCAATCATTTTGTAGATTACTTTGCATATGGCTTGATAAAGAATACTGGATGATGGGCCTCAAGTTTTTAAACTGAAGCTTTGTGTTAGACGTTTCTTGTAATTGTTAGCCGACAGTTACAATTAGCATATGGAGCTAAATATACATCACTGGCTCTTCTGCATTGTGGAGTCACAAAGAAATGATGCAGGAGGGTAAAAAATGTCTTTTGGTTGAAGTAAAGCTTTAAGGGTGTGACCACATATCTACTGCTGGAATCAAAGCCAAGCCATAATTGACAGCCTGGGTATTGAAAGCCAACACTGTATAGTTTTGTGCATCACAATATAAAGAGTACATGTCGTGCTTTTGTGAGAAAGTACATTTAAATTTCTAGTGAGAAGCAGAAGTATACTGCCAAGAAAAGCAGCGGAAGTGATAATACATCCAACACTATCAATCTTCTCAACAAAAACACTTAATAACTTCTCTCAGTGGGAGTTCACTCTGTGCAGCACAGCTCGTGCCTCTCAACAAGAAGCCGGTAATTCAGATTAGTACATTAAGGAAAAAGGAAAAATGATTTCCCATTGTGTACTATTGAATCCAAGCCTGCACAGCCAGAAGGACATCTTGAAGGAGATGGGGCTATAGCTTATTTTTAATTTTAGAGAGCTTAAAACATAATGTGGTCGAAAGGTGCCGAAGGTCCTGCAGGATTGATAAATGCCTTTATCACTCAGACACTCCACTGTTGAGCTGTTGCTACGATTCCCACTCAAGATGAATTTAGTTTCTCCCTCAGCAATGACAATAACAAAAGACAAGTGTTACCTGGCGGCCACCGCTTTCAAAGCTGCTTATTACAAAGATGAGAAAATTGAAATGTTTTTGATGTCCATCAATTCAAAGATGGTAAAAGGTCTAATTATCAGGCACTTGCAGTCAGGCAATGAATTCAACTGTTTTTTAATTGAAGACACCAAGAAAAGATTATTTTAAATTGTATGTCATTCTTGTTATTGCCCTGTACTAAAATTGCTTCAAAGCATCTTTAACTTATTGTACAACTTCAATTAATACAGCCTTTTCTCCCTGCATGTGCATGCAGGTGGTAAATCTGCTTTACAAAAACAAAACAAAACTTTCCATCTTTTTTCCGGGTTCGACATCATGTACGCCCAAAAAGCCGGATCAATCGCAGAAAGCAGAATGGAAGTCAGTGAAGGTGTTTCGGCGGTTAGTATTTTACCCCTTTTGCTCCAGTCTGCTTTTCAATTTGATAGCAGACTAAAAGACGTTAGAGGGCTGCTTTAACATAGACGGGTTACACTTGTGGCCAAGATGCCAAAAGGTGGCAGAGGTTACATGCATCATCATGTTGGACACAAAAGACTGCATCCCCCCAGGAAATGTGCCCTTACCTGTTTCTACGGGGGTGGGGGTGGGGGGATGGGGGGATATGACCTGGCAGTGAACGCCGATTAAAGCCTTTCTCACTGCAGACAAAAATGGCAGATGCTTGTGCAAAAAGGAGGCTTGATTGACTATTTGATCGTCTGTGTTTACATTCAATTTGGGTCGAATGACAAGATCTCAGCATGTGTGACCACTCTGTTATCTGTATTCACTTCATCTTTTGACCTCTGACAACCTCAGTCCAGCAAATTACACCCTCTGATGCTTCAAAGAGCACAGTGACGAGGCAACCTCTCTCAGACTAGGACCAGCTGCCAGAATCTCTAGTCATGACCTGACGTTTTGAATAAAATAACTGTTCAACGAGTAGAGAAGCGTCCATCTTTGTCTGCACAGAGGCATCTGTACCCGCTGAGTGTTAGACAACAAAGAGCCATAGGGGGCCTTGAAGGGAAGTCGATGGGGGGTTTTGTTGGTGTGTGTGTGTGTGTGTGGGGGTGAGACTCAGCTCAGAAATGTCACGTCTTGGATTGTCAGACAAAAACTGTTGTTTTATACTGGAGATGCAGCCTTCATACTTTCGAGTGCCGTCAGTGGATGAGATGCCTCTGTGTTTCCGATGTGTTCAGAGCACACTTGTAAAGGGTGTCAGCGGAGCGCATGGTGACAACAATGGTTGACAGATTAGTCGCAGATTTGTTCAAAGCTTTAAAAATACAACCAGCGTTTAAGGAGCAGCTTATACTTCTCCATCAAAAAAAAAGATCATTTATAAATCACTATAATATGGCCATTATGTGATCACCATCATCCAAAATGATTCTTATTTCTGTGATAAATATGTGCCTGGTATGTTCTCCACTCATCACTATGTGGGAAATGTATCAGCTGGATATTTGCATCACACACTGTCATGAGCAAATTCAATCTGCAGCCAACTGATTGAGCAATTTGCTCAGCAATTGAGCCCAAGAGGCCATCGATGTGCAGGAATACTGATGTGTGTTACAAACCCAGAAGCAACAAGGACTTCCAAGAGAAAGAATCCTGCAGTGAGAGGTTATATTTTAGCACAGATTAAGACAGTCGGTAAAAACTGTCAAAGGCAATTTTACCGGCAGCCAATGATTTCCCTAATAATTGATGCATGACATGTTTGTTTTGATTGTGTATGGAATCACAATAACCCTTCAGCACATACAAACAAAAAGCAGCTGTTAGCTTTGGTTTGGGACGTACAAGTTTGTTCAATATATTCATGTTTGCGACACTGGATCTAGACAAAAAGCGATGCATTATGATTTGTGTATAACTCAACAAAAACAAATCCAGGAGTTTTTATCGAGACGAGAAGATATTTGCTGTGTTGTTTTCTGGTAGCTTTTAGTGAGAGACATTATCAATTGTTTTATTCATTTTTTTGTTTGCATTTTATTTTTAACGAAAACCACAACCTTGTGATGACCAACAAAGTGATTTTTCGACCTCGATCATTGTGATTTCACAACTAATCTGTCCTGATCCAATGATCTATTTGAAATATATGAATGCAATCTGACACCATTGCTCCCTGTAGATCCCTAGAATTTAAAAAATACAATAAAAACAACACGGTTCTTTACGATTTAAGGTGTGTGGTGGATTACCCATTAGCTTGCTGAGCAGCTTAATATTTAAACTAATATTTGTTTTGATATTTTATAATATACTCTCCATCATATTTTTAGGTAAGAATAAAATGAAAAAACTTGTACTTCACAGCCTATTAGGGGGCACTTATGGTGTATCCATGTATCCTGATCCAGGGGGTTGAGAAACATTGTTCCAAGTTGCACCATGTGGTTGCATCGCTGCACATTGTTAGCATAATACACAGATGATTATATAACTCTTCATAAGCTAGCATACAGATGTCTCCCGAGAAAATACTGCGGCTTCCTGAACAAACCGGTTTGAAGCTAAATGATAGAAGTGTATGGATGTTATCCTTAACAAGCAGTTCGACTGTATCCCATCAGCTTGTGAGTCTGTATGCCGTCTTTTTGCAAGTGATGGATAACGGTTGTCTTTACACCGTGAGGGACGGGTGATAAACAGACCAAAGACGCTCCACGCTGTCTCCAGTGGGAGTCGTTTCACTGATGGCCGGTGGACAGGCGTGGAAAGGCAGTTTTGGAGGGATGGTAGGGTTTAGGAAGCACAACAGAGATTAATCACATAAACTAGCTGCAGAAGGTGCAAGAGGTGGAAGATGGAACAGCCGCCACAGTGACAAAGTTGAGTTTTACTCACACAGTCTTAACTAGCATACCTAGTATTCTCACTGTTGATTGAGTCTCACTTATTTTTTTTCTCATTTTTTCTTTCAGGGGAGAATTGGATTCATGCAATTCCCAAATCCTTTTGCAGAATATTGAATTTATGCTCAAACAACATGTTAAACATTCAGCTCAAATGCACTTCTGAATAACTCGAAAGTGCATTTATGAAAGATTGTTTACAGTATGGGATTGTGTACTAGACAGTTCACTGAAAACATCAAGCTTATTTTTTTATTTTTTGTTGAAATGCATTTGAAAGATTTAAACTACTGGGAGTCTCACTTGCAAAACAAATGAGCTACTCCTCAGCATAATACGCTCAAATATGTATTTATAGGTATTTACATGAAGGAGCAGAGAAGTAAGAATCAAGGTTTCAGTTCAGCTATTCAGGCTTACACAGTACAGTACTGCGATTTGTACTGTATATCTTCCCATAGGCTTTAATGGAGGACATACTGTTTAACCTGTGGGAGAATAATCCTTAGGAAAGCAAAGACATCCCATTCCGTCTGGGCATCCGAATTTGTGTCCTCCGTCTGAGGAGAGTCAGACGCATGGCAGAAATTGCTTTTTTTTTTTCACTTGCACTGGCTTTGTCCACCGGGAGGAAAAGATATGAATACTGAGTGGAAAAACAAGAAACAAGGCGTCCGGGAATCACACCGGGAGTTAAAAAAGGTTATTGGGCGTACATATACTCTCTGAAGGGATGAATAATGTAAAATAGGCTGGTTAGTTGTCAAAAGAAGCTCCTCGTAGATTTTTTTTAGGTTCTAGGATCTGCTCAGTAAAAACCGACTTCTCTTTCTCATTAACAGTTCAAGGCAGGCTACCTATTCATGAGCTCCCATTAATTTTTCGACATGGCTTCTTTTTTCCTCTTGAATCAGCCCTTATTTCGGATGGACAAGAAATGAGACAAAATCATTTTTGCATGAGACCTGACCTACATGAGAGCAACTAAACTAGGTTAGGCTTTGATGCAGAGGAAGACTGGCTCGGCTCCGCCGTATTGTATTATTTAAGTGTTTGGAGGATCTGCTGGAGTGACCAGTGACATCAAGTGTTAGATGATATTGTTGCCAGATGTGTGTGTGTGTGTGTGTGTGTGGGTTTGTGCGTGCGTGCGTTTGCTTTAACAATGAGGTAGAGGTACAGATTGTGAAATTTACTGAAATATTGCGGCACTCTTAAGCTGAAAAAAATAAAAAGAAAAAAACACCTGCTTTTCAAACCTCAGGACACATTTTACTTCCAAAAAGTTAATTTAAAAATAACTTTTTTGAATCAGAAAAGAGGGGATTTCTTTTTACACTTGTACATGTGCTGCCAAATCAACTTGACATTAATTTAGGTGACCGTGACAGGATCACTTCTGAGCCCAGGTAGGAGAGAAAAAAAGAAGAGCCCGTACTCTGTACCCTGGTGTTCTCTAATAGCCCACCATCATTCTCTATCAAATTAAAAGGCCAGGGTCTTCACGTCAGACCCTCCTGTCAAAGCCTAATAAGTCATTTGCTAAAGGTTATTGTTATTGTGTGATATTTAATCCAAGTCGCGACATTCATATAATTTCTGACCCAGTCTTATAAACCTTTAATCGCCTTTAATTGGTCAGAGATTTTCTTTCTTTTTTCCTTTTTTTTTTCTTTTTTTGACATTGCGCTGAGTATAATTCTCATAATTGTTATGACTGCTGAATCGGACATTTCGGAGATAGATAATCACTGTAGGTAACTGTAGACAGGACACCGTGAAATTAACTGTCACCTCATACCAAAAAAATTGAAGTCCAGAATAATGTAGTGGCCTTGGTTAATTCCAGCGTGATGGTGGCAAGTGTGCAGCAGCAGCAGCAGCACAGGGGGAAACACTCCAGCACAGAAACATCACATGTGCATCCATCAGTGGTCAGCTTGTGAGGAGCAGATGTGATCAGTGACAGATTGGTAGCCCCTGCAGCATCACTGTTGTGTGTGTGTGTGTGTGTGTGTGTGTGTGTGTGTGTGTGTGTGTGTGTGTGTGTGTGTGTGTGTGTGTGAGCTCTGTAGCTCCTGTCTTCTCTCTGTGAAAGCCTCCAGAAGATTTGTTAACCCTTGGCGGTGTGTGAATTGTCAGGTGGGCCAGTTGGCAGCCATGCTGTCAGGATGCAACATGTCTCTTGAGAAGATTGATTAGCTAATGTGGCCTGGGCCACATGTGTAGGCTTACTGGACCGTCTCACAGTTTACTTACACGACTGAATGTGGAATTTATGTCCAGGTAACAGAATCAGGCTAGGCTTTTCTCATTCTCCCTGTGTACAGAAGGTAATGCACTCCAATTCCCATACAAGCCACGTCATTTGTGCCTGTAGTCAGGGGCTAGACGTCGGGACATTTGTGGTAGTTTCTCTGGAGACAGGACTTGGTGTTTTTAGTGAGACACAGGTACATTCGCTGCTGTTTTTCTCATGACAGAACTTGGTGTTTTTAGAGAGAAGTTGGGACATTTGCAGGTATTTTGGCTACAAAAACTTTTTTTTTAAGCTAGAGGTCAGAAAATCTTGTGATGTATGTTCCTCCTGAGACAAAATAGCTTTGGTTTTAGCGAGATGTTGGGACATTTACTGCTGTTTTGGCGAGTGTTTTTTAGTGAGATTTGGAGACATTTTCAGCATTCGTTCTAGTAGCAAAACCGGATATTTTTGGTCAGACTTCGGGACATTTGCAGCCTTTGTTCTGGCAAACAGAAGTGGGTGTTTATAATGAGACAATGGAACATTTGCAGCCGTTTCTCCGGTGGAAAAAAACAAACAAAACGGTGCGCTTTAGGCAAGCTGCGAGTGTTTTTTAGTAGGATGCCAGGACATACACAGCTGCTTTTTATTGACCCATTCATTAAAAAGGAATGTTTTACCAAACCAATTATCTTTTCCTGACCCTAATCAGACATTAACCACAGTGTTGTCAAAACTATCTACTATAGAACATTTTCCACTGACAGTAAAAAAAAAAAGAAAAGAAAAAAAAAGGAATATCTGGCATTTGCTTGAGCTTCTCGCTGCAAGAATGTTTGCATTGGTGGGCATTCACAGGGTCATGAATAAAAGATTAATCATATCATAAAATTCTTTATGAGAATATGTTGACAGATCAGAGAGGGTGGACGGCAAACGGAATACTCATTGTTGGCGAGAGGTAATAGTAGATATGAATGATTTGCTTTGAATCAAACCGTTGCTTTTATGCTAAATAATCTCCCAGAGAGTGAGATAACCTCACAGCACTGCAAGTTTCATGAGTTGGCTAAGAGGGAATGTCGGAAGGTAATTTATTTTGTTGTTTTTCATTGGGAAAATTTTCCAGAGCCTCGTATGTCTCGTTGTTCTGCTCCCCTCTTCATCCTTACCGCCGCTATATTTAATTTTCTTAACGAGACACATGGCTCAAGCAACAAACTTGATGAAATATGGTTCAAGAGTAAATAGTTTGGCAAGAGGATCAGGGCCATAATGACTGCATTCATATTGCAGACCTTAACGTTCACTTCTGATTTAATGCCCTGAATGCAATTTGTTAGTGTTCTCTTTCTCTCTCTCTCTCTCTCTCTTTTTTTTTTGCAGTGTGATCAATATCAGATAATAGTCTGATACTCCTCAAGCCTAATGTGTGTAGTAAGAGCGAAGACCTCCCACTCAAGATAGAGAAGCAGAGCTATACTGTCAGAAGTCTAAAGGCTTCTTGAAATGAAACAGTGATATTTCTAATAAATGACTTCACTCATCTTCTTTTGGACATTTACTTTAATTGCATCTTTTTCGTGAATTGCAGCGTCATGAAAAAGTTGAATACAACCTAATGACTGTTCTGGATGTGATTGTCTCTGGTGGTCATATTACCAGATGGAGCAAAAAATTGAAAATGTCAAATTTAACTTTTCCCCCTCCTCTGTTCATTCATCAAAAAAAAGAAAAAGAAAAAAAAAGACCTGAGCCTGTATGAGAGGAATGAGCCACTTTTACTAGAAATACAAACATCAGCAGTGTAGGTGCAAAATCTGGAACAAGTTAACTTTGACTTTCTGATCATTTTGTCATAAATAAATCAGAATGAAGACATGACCACAGCTAGCAGCCATGTGCAGCCTCTACAGTGCAGCGTACAGCACAAATTAAGTCTACAGAGACACTGTAGCCTGCTTTTTTCAGTTTTACAAAAAAAAAAGGAAAAAGTTTTGTGATAAACTGAAAGCTAAAACATCTGTAAATAAATGTAGGCCATAATCTAACTGTTGGCGGCCATTTGTAGCTGTACATGCATGAACCACTTGTTAATATAAAACTGGCATTTCAGTAATGAGGACATGCAGGGTGTAATGGGTTTCGGGCAATGCTGTCAGACCTCCCGCAGGCAAAACACTAACACATGCATGAATGGTGATTTAGTGCAGATGTATAGATTTTTCATCCTTCCTTGCACGTGTTGTGATTTCTGAATGAGCTTGGCTAGACGTGGTGGTAGATTTGTTTCATCTGTGTCGCATGTGGACTCCAAGTATTCCAATTAATCTGTGCCTTCATCAGGAAAATCCACATCCCCCCGCTCTTTTTTTTTTTTTGGCAGGCAGCAACCTCTTTACCAAAGAAAGAAAAAAAACAACCTTAATGTCCCTCCATAAATGTGGAGCCAGATTGTGTATCCTCTATCCTCCCATCTTATTTAGCCAACTAACCTGCAAATATGCTACATATAAACACAAGCAGCCTTCTCCACATCTTCCTCCTTTTTTTTTTTTTTTTCCCCTCAGAGGAGTCATCAGCTTCAATCTGGCCTCAAGGATGATCCGGCTCTTCAGCAGTATTTTCTCATGTGTTGTTGCTGCTGCTACTTTTCTATTTATTTTATCCTCAAATGACTTTGTTGTTTTTTTTATCTGATAATGAAATATTGTAGGCCAAAATAATAACAATTAAAAAAACAACTACTAATAAGGTCATTGTCTAGAATTCCGCGCTTATGTTAAAGGAAAAAAAGTTTCTAACTTGAAACTCTCTTGGCGAGGAACATTTATATATCGAAAAGCGCTGACATTGTTTAGTTCATTTAACCACCACTGACTGCACGCGTGCTTCTAATGAAGTGATTTATTTTCACATCTAGGAGGTTTAACGACTACTAAACCTTCTGTTTGTACCAGCTGCTAACAGGCCATCACAATAAATGTCTTGGTTGCCAGTCAACAAGAAGAGCTTAAAATCCTTACCTGAACCCCTGCAAGCTCCACTCGCTTTCCACTCCTTCATTGCAGTGTTGCGCTCGCTCTCTCTCCCTCTCTCTCTCTCTCTTTCGCTCTTGCTCAGCAGCCTGGGAGGCCAGCTTGCCCCAATCCAGTCCGCTCCAGTGCTCGTCTCAACAACCTTCCACTGAGCTCACCACTGGGTTGACTTTATTTGGGTTGATGTACAGGAAAAGAAAATACATAAAAAATACTTGACAAACAAATGTTTGGGAACTCTTTTTTTGTTTTTTTGTTTTTACTGTCATCAGTTAAGTGAGAAGTATATGACCTGAGTTACTAAAACAGCTATTCATTTAGGCTGTGAGATTCTTGGGACATCTGCTCTTTTGATGCACATGATTTATAGGCTATTTGATGTTTTCTTGGGATGTTTGTCCATCTGTCTGTCCATCCCATTCTCATTAAATGCGATATCTCAAGAACACCTTTTGGGATTTGGGGACAAAACGCAAAGGTTTTTGGTGGTCAAAGGTCAAGGTCACTTTGACAGGCAGACTTTACTGCAGCATACAAACGCAATGCGGTATTTCTACCTGATGTTTTGGTTTGGGGACTGTGAAGGCCATTGACAAACCTTCAGTTTGAGTCCATTGTGGATTTTTCAATGTGAATTTGCAGATATTTAATTTAATTCTCTCCATCCTCTACCAGTAAATTGTTCCCATGCCACTGGCGACAATACAAGACCAGAATATAATCGATCCACCCCCTCGCCAAGCAGTTGGAGAGGTGCTCTTTTCATGAAATCTGGCATTCTTTTTCTATAAACACACCTTTACTCATTGAGGCCAAGAAGTTCTGTTTGAATGTCATCACTGCCCAGGAAATTTTCTAAAATGAATCAGGTTTGATTAGATGTTTTGCTACTGAATTTTATGGTGAGGATTCAGGAAGGTTTTTTTTTTGGTGTTTTTTTTTAAATGACTCTGACACAAAGGTCATGCAGGTCAACAGTGTGAGGGTTATTGCAGTCAAACAAAGGTACTGGAGGGTTTTTCCACACCTGTATTGTTCAGCCCAGTTGAATTAGAGTCAAACTATTTCCACCCCACCTTGGTTCAGATGCTTTAGAAAGGTATCAAAGCTGCAGTTGCATTCGTGTGTGGATTAATGGAACCATACCAAAACCTTTGCAACTTAGAAACAAACTCAAACTTGAAGTACTTGAGGCACTTGAACTACTCTAAGTTTGTGTTAGTAGAAGTACAACAATGCACTACTCCACAGCACTGAGCCATATGTCTTGCTCCCCACGAAAGACACAAACGACCATATTCTCTATTTGTTTTTAACGATGCATTTTTGTTCCCAGGGATATTTCTCTTCATGAAGACGAACCAAACTAAGTGGAAAAAGCACATGTGCCCACTGATTTGGGCAAATGAGAAAATGAATAATTGCTGTGAAAGCACATTTAATTTGCTTTTTAGTAGTCTGTGGAGTTCTCTGGGAAAGTTTTCTTGGTCTTTCAGACCTCAACTTGACCTTCAGTATTTCTGTTAACTGCCATTTCTTAATTAGGTTGTGAAGTGAGAAAAGGGCTACCTGAAAATGATTTGATATCTTCCTGTAACCTCCTCCTCTTGCTTCTCCTTCCAATGATTATGAACACGCTGTAGCCCTAACAAGTTAATTAAGGTCTCAGACTTTGGTAAATGTTATCTGAGAGCTCAAATCTCTTGGGGTGGCCAAATTATTGCATGGTGCTCCTTCACTTTTTTTTTTTTTTTCATAAAATGTTCACAACAGAAATAATACAGTAATCTTGCTTGACGTGTTGCGAAGAACGTTTCCTGTGCAACTTTATGCCTTCTGGAGATCAGTTCATCTCCTCCTTGCTTAATTATTCACAGTTAGAGAAATTTCGACCCGGGGTGCACAAACTTCTTCAAGGATGAGGGATGTAATTCATTGCCTGTAACAATTTCAGTGTGAAGTTCTTGGGGTTATTCATCTTCAGCACGCCATCCCTACGCCCCCCCCCCCTCCTCTATTTATCTTTCTCTGTCTTCATATTAAAGGAGAACCGCCCTCTTTAAGCTTTACAAGCAATTAAAATGGAATTTTACCACGTGCCCGTGACGTAACCCATTAAATTTACTCAATTTTAAGTAATTATTCTTATGCATTTATAGCTCTGGATTTACAGATCCTATAAAATGTTGCTGTTACCACTTCTTTATGAGTTAACATAATTTGATAACTTCTATGAACCTTATGCATAGGTAAACATGTTGAGTGATCATCAGTTAAATTGATATGCCAAACATTTAAACATCATAAAAAAGATTTAGCAAGTGAAATCAAACTACAGTGTGTGTGTGTGTGTGTGTGTGTGTGTGTGTGTGTTGTTACAGACCTCAATTTATATGGTTGGTGATATTTCACAGGAGGCACAATGGATGCACACAATTTAAAGTGGTTAAACCAATATTGTTTTATTACAACAATGTATGAAATGACAACGTGTAATGTTGGAGGTGTCACTCGTGGTGATGGACGTGCTGCAAATTGTCCGCGACTATGCAGCAATAGGGTGTGTTTCAGCTCATTGCTTATCCGTCCGGCCTGCAGCTTTCACAAATAAATAAATAAATAAATATATAAACAACAACTGCACACTGGCTGCTCAGCACCAAATGGCTACTGGAACATTTAGCGGCTAAAGAGCCAGATATTTCCCCACAGAAATGAAAACAAATCTCTAGGGGAGTCAATATGGGACCAAAATTAGCCAGATGGACACATACAAAAAAAACAAACTAACTAACAAAAAAAAAACAAAAAAAAAAACCCCGGATTTACCGAAAGAGGAATTAAAAAAAAAAAAAGGTTGAATTTAATGCTACAGACTCTTGGGGCTTGAATCTTTTCTGTTTTGCTGATTTGTTAGCTGCTATCCCTTAAGAAGTCCACCGTGTCATCTTATCTTGTTTCTGCTGCCTCCATGTGGCCAAACCGTGATGGACGTTTCTTTAAACCCCCATAGTTCGAGAGAGGCTGTATTTGAACATTTGGCGTTTACAAAGTCAATGTTAAAAACCAATTATTATAGATTACAACTTAAAATCAAGAAGTCTAATGTAAAACACATCACAAAGGTTTAACAGTTCAGCTTACATATCTGTAAAGTCCCCGGGTCCACAGAGAATGAACTTTAACACAGTGTAGATATATTTAAAAATGAAATACTATCAGGAATTCCAAATGATAACATCTCAGATCTTGAATCTGTGACTACCCTGTGAATTAAAGCGTCATTCATTTTTCAGCTGAGAGAATTGTTTGGCCTCAGCTGACAAGAAACATGCCGCTGGCTGGAGATTGAATAAACAATCGTCTGCACTTTTCTTCATGAGCTCTCCTGCAAAGGAAAAAACATTCCAGTCTGTAATTGAAAAAAAAAATTCCAATGTTGGTAATTTAGTTTGCTGTTACAGATTTAGAAGTTGTGCTTTGGTTTCCTTGTATTCCCCTTGTTGTTTTCTTTTCTTTTTCTTATCAGTTCCATCATTCATCTTTCAACCATTAGCTTGTCTGTCCAGAAGATGAAAAATAATTATTTTTTTGGCTGGAATCAATAATAGCATTATTGTATTATATTGATTCCATTATGAAACTTTGACCCTATGTCCACTTCACTTCCTGTGTTTAGCAAATCGGATGATAGCTATCGGATATCCAGGAATCTGAGTGTATCGAAGCAAAGTGACATCCAATTCAATTCAAAAGGCATTCTTGACATTCTGAAACTATCAGGAGTCTCTCCGAGACGCATGCGTATTATTTACTCCCCTCGAGTGTAGCCACATCGGTAAGCATCACTGAGCAGCATAACTTAAAGTATCTTACAGACCTCGGCTCCTTCACTAGTAAGACTGGGTACTCGCTTAGAGCGAGAAACCTGAGAGTGACAACGCAAGATGTTTAAAGTTACACGATCAAGAAGCAATATTTTGGGTGTCGGACAGTCATAATGTAAGGTTGGCTTACTGCAATATCTGCAGAATGAAAGAAAGAACAAACAGTGCTGTGGGGCTGAGTGAAAGGTGAATCAGACAATGCAGATCCTGGAGGAAAAATAATACAGCCGAGTGCAATACAAGGAATACCAATGAATGACCTTAAAGATGTTTGTCATTGGCAGGAACAGGCCCATCTGTTCGCTAAGCAGGTTTAAAGAATTTGCTACTGGTCTTGGCTCACACATTGTTAACATTGGTTTTCTCACATTGAAGACAAACAGGTCTTCAAAACCAGAGTAAGTACTGATAGAATATTCTTCATGACACCTTACTGCTAAATATTACGAGCATAATTGCACCTACTTTTTCTGGGATTTATTCATTTATTTATTTTGTATTTATTTCTGTTCCAGCTGCTATTAGAGACGGAACTAGTTTCTTGTGCACTGCCACCTGCTAGTCATTTGGGTTGGCCTGTTATACTGTTGTGTTGTACGATTCTGACATAACTTACTATGATGTTTTGGTACTGTACGTCTCTGCTCCTGACTGCACTGTCTTTCGTCATATTTAACGCTTTCTCTACATTTTAAATTATATTCAGGTCTATGTTTAAAGCATTTGTGGTTGAGCACCCGGCACAACGACCTGGCACCATGATAGTTGTTTATGTGTGGCCAATATTGTAGCAAAAGTTGTCACTGAAGATCCGTCGAAGTAAAACTCATCAAATGAAATGGTTTGTGACTCCTCGGGTTTGGGTGAGACAGAGGGAAAGGTGGGGCAGTGGTTCGAAAGGTTGCTAAGCTAACTAAATACTCAAGGCTTAAAGGTTTTCAGAGGCAGTTATTGACTGTAGGGGTTAGATGAACCTGAGCACAGGTCAAAACAGGGGCTAAAAAACCCAAACCTGGAGTTATTTACCCACAACCAACCTGTGTATGGCTATGTTTGCGCCTGCAAACACACCAACCCTCGACACCACCAGATATAAATATAATGCACGGACACTCAAAGCAACTGTAATACAAATCTTTTTTTCAGAACAAATAAAAGGGTTGTTCCCAGCAGGCCACCAATGTACAAATAACAGACTCAGACCACTATATTTTGTAGTACATGCTTTTATTCCAGCACAGGATGTACGCAGTTCGCCATTGCCAATTAAATCAATTTATCCTTGAAATTTAAAGTCTTTACTTTTCAGGGTCAGCATCATTATTTTTGTCAACTGAACATCAATACGACATCAAGGATATTTTCAGGACATATTCATTATCGTTATTAGTTTTTTTTGGGGGGGGGGGGGGGGGGGGCGTCTATTTCCTTGCCGAAAGATGTTCTACCAACAACATAGAAATCACTCTACTATCTACAATCTACTGGGATACAAGCATTTTTTTTTCAAATGGATTGTAGTTCTTACCTTTGAAATGAGTGGTCTAAGTTTACAAAAAAGCATCTTTTGTGTTTGTTAAGGTTACCACCTGAAAATCCTTATTGCAGCGTAAGCAAACAACTGCTGTGTCATTCGTTTGTGAATCCGATGTTGCTCTGACTGATGCACTCGCATGACCTCAAAGGAGTGAAAAACAAGGACAAGAATACAGAGATTGCCCCTTCTGAAGAATTAAAGGAGGTCACTTCCATTATACTGAGAAGCTGATTGAAAAATGTGAAGTGTTTTTAGATATGGTCTTAAAAAGTCACATATGGCACCTTGAAGGGAATGTTTAAGAGGAGGGTTTGATAAAAGCAATCGAAAATCTGGTTTAAATAACAAGGTAAAGGACAACTGAAATTCCAATTAAGACAGCCACAGCTAACTGCATGGGAGGGAGACAGATGGAGCGTGTTTGTATTTGTGGCTGCATATTTGTACAGTATATCACTGCCTCTGTGTGCCCACACACACGCACACCGACAAGAGCAAACACACACACACACACACAGACACACACACACACACACACACACACACACACACAAGCATATCCACTAATCACATCCAGCCATCCAACAATACAGCAGGAGAAGCACACGCTGCGGCTTGCAAGCTGTGCTGAATTTCAGGTCTTGAGTGTGGATCTGAAAAATGTCGAGTCTGAATCATTGACGAAGACAAGAAGCATGTTCAAGAGGTAGGAGGCCCCGCAGGAAAAGACTATAGCCCCGCCTGCTCTCTTTCTGATCTATAGATGTTCCTGCAGGTCTGCAACCTGAGAGCAAACACGAGAGTGGGCCTTGCAGGGAGCGAGTCAATAAGCAATACAGTATGTAGAGGAGCAAGGACAAGAATATACATTGTATGTTAGAAAGAGGATATCACAAGGAGCTGCTGATTTGATCACGTTGGATATCGTCTGAGTGTGTGTATGTGTGTGTAGATTTCAGGGGTGGATGTATGGATGAGAGAAATGACTCTGAGGCACTAGGAACAGCCTCTCTGGAGTAATGGCATGCATGCTGCACTTTCTCATTTAGACAGCACTGTTGCTTATTGATTACTTTTACATTTTCCATTCTCATCCATGGATTTTCTTTCTGTATAAAATGTCACAAAATAATGGCTGATTTGCATGGTGCAAAAAGAAGTGGTGCGCAGCTATTTGTTGAGATTTGCAACAGTGCTGATAAGGAAACGAGCTGTTTTTTTTGTTTTGTTTTTTTTCCACAATCCCATTAGAAGTGTGGGCATGATTTTCTGATGATATTTAGATAGTGAATTGGCTTTTGTTTATTTCACACTTAATTCTGGACTCCCTAAATATTTCCAGCTGGGCCAATTGGAAAAACAAGAGGATTACTGCAGGCACTCGCGTTTCAACAGCACAAATAACTCGATGTGTTGAACACATTTGCTTGGTACACACTAGAGGATTTCTAAATCTTCATGGATTTTTAAAACATGGAGGGTGGGAAACCAATTTTTAACATGTGATTGTTTGAGAACCCACAAACACACATAACAAAATTTAGCCAAAACACCCAAGTGTTGAAAAAACAAGCAAACATGACATCACGGAGAATGACGGTCGTTGTAACTGGTTGTCCTTGGGTATGAAATGCTTTGCACAAAAAAGCAGAAAAAAGGGGAAAACGTGGATGAGCATAGCAGTACGGTATTTTACAGGGTTTATTGTTGGTGTCAAATGGTTGCTAGTGCAAGCTACTGCCACAAGCTCAAGTACAAAATATAGTTGGTGATGCTTCCTAGTCAGCTGTCTCTCTTTGGTTATTGCAGGTTCCCTCTTCACATTACAGCATTTCAAGTCGTGAAGAACACGTTTGACATTTATGTACTGGATAAAAAAGAAAAAGAAAAATATCAGGTGAAAATTCAGGGCAGGGCAGGCCTCTCTAGTGTTCATTTGATATACAATTTCTGATTATTTTTAACAATATATTGATGAATTGTTTTTCTAAAATGTGAAGAAAATTTAAAAACTGCTCATCATACCTGAAGCCAAGTGATGTGTTGACATTGCCTTTTCTTTATTTTTCTTCTTTTGTCCATCCAAGAATCCTAGACATTTTTCATTTTCTGTCATAGATGACAAAAAAGCAGCCAATACTTATGTTTGAAAATCTGGAACGAGCTAATATTTGACATTTTTTGCTGTATTGATAAATATGAATTATCAAAATAGTTGATGGCTCAATTTAAATCTTTTTTTGATTGATTGTTGCAATTTTAATGTAAAACCTTCCAACAACTTGATTATTTTGGAAGGCAATCTGCTCTGGCCAGACGTAGTTGTGGGAAGGGGGAGAATCAGGCCCCAAATCGTTGGGTTTATCCTGTACTGTGCTCCCAGCTTCACTGGAGGAGTTGTTGAATATGTTCTGAATCAAATGAAGATTTCCGAAAAGAAGACTATCAAAACAACAACAACAAAAAGATTTTCAATGCAAGGAGGTGCACTGAAAATCAAAATCCTCTGCTGACATGCCTTATAGCGAACATAAAGCATCTGAGGATACATTTCATTATCCATTCTTCAGTCTACGCCCAAGGTACAATTTCCCCCCTGCAATAAACTCTCATTGTCTTGGATGACACCTGAAAAAATCAATGCAGGGAGAGAAACAAGAATTCATTCCTGATTGGTCAATAGCTTTTCAAGGCTGCTATTCCAGGCAGCGCTTTAGCTAAAGTTTCCTTGCATTTGGGAAAGCATTTGCCAGAGTGGATGACTACAGTATCTTACCCCATCAGTGATGACTAAATGGCCTAAAGTGCTGTATTTGACTCCAATTATCTATTTCACAGAGTGTAGGGTAAACCACAGAGTAAAACTCATCCTTTAAACATCTTATTGAATAGCAGACAGACGAGCCGTAAATCAGAATAAGGGTAGGAAGAAAGAGAAACCAGAAAAAACTGTGTCACACTAAGATAAAAATGTGAGGGGAAGTAATATACAAGGAAATAATGCTGTTGAAAATAGTTATGTGTTAACAATGACACCTTTTGGAGAAAACTAATTTCCAGCATCCAATGTTGATAATGAGTTGGTGAATAGCTCTGTCTGTGTGTGTGAACTTACTTCCTGAAATGGGTTGTCATTGTCACTGGATGCTTAATAACTCCCAAAGTAGCAGACTGCTATTATCATCAGCCAGAAAGTAGCACATTCTTGATAAAAATAGATGTACGGGCACTGTCAATAATTGATGAATGTCAACACTCTCCGATTTAATCAGGTCTGGACACAGTGGTTATGTATCCTTGGCAAAACAATTCATCCTTTTCTTCAATCCATTGCTCTGATTAATTTCTTTGTTTTGCATTTGCAAACATCTGCTAAAGAGCAAAGAGATGTTTGTGTTCGTTCATTTTACACAAAGAGCCGAGCTGAGGCAGAGACTGATCATATACCCTCTCTCTTTCATATTGAAAACTGGTGCTTGGAGTAAGTCTGACTTGTGCTGTAAATGTTTCAGCAGAGTCCAGTAAAATTCAGACTGTATGAAGGAGGAAGCAATTTCACATGGGCATGAACACTGTAACCATAGCAATGCGGATGGGGAAGACAGCCACTTCTGAGGCTTTTGAAACTATTTAAAGAGCTCCAAGAATGAATGTATCCATCTGGCCGGGAACTGAGGTCCTGTTTAGACCTTGTATTAAGAGTACAGTAGGTTCTGAGTGATGTCATCAACCCTGGACATGTCGGAGTATGTGAGTTAGCACTTGGCTTCAAAATGCAACTCCACAAGCACCCAGACCAGGTGTCTCAAACTCAAAATACCGCTGCTGACATCCAAGGAGGCCACCTGAAGAAATCAAAAAATGTTTTAAGAGGTCCACTTCAAATATTCAGTTGTACAGGCTTTTAAAATAGGCATATTTGTGTGTTGATTAGCAATATAACTAATAATACACACTCAGAGAAATGTTAGCATATTTTGATATAAACCCCAAAATAAAACATTAGCTTACAAATAAGAATGCGCACCAAAAGAAGTACTTGCTAAGAATTAGACAAAAATACCAAAAGAAAATTTTAACTTAAAACTACAAATACACCCAAATAAATATTAAAACTAGGAATTAAAACCAAAAGAAAACTTAAGCATACAAGTATGAATGGAAACCAAGAGAAAACCTAAGCTTAGAACAAGGAACGAACACCTAAAGAAAATGTTAGCCTAGAGCAAGGAATGAATGTTAAATGAAAATCTTAGTTTAGAACAAGGAACGGATATGAAAAAGATAATGACAGGTTAACACAGGTAGCAATGAACTCCAAGAGAAATACACTGGCTTACAACTAAGAATGCACACCAAAGGAAATGTTAGCTCAGAGCTAGGAACCAACGCCCGATGTGTGATTTATGTTAGGGAACATAGAGCCACTGAACAGCACAAGAACATGAATGAATGTAAACAGGATGAAGACCAGAGATCAAACAAACTGTTTATGGATCCACTTACTGATTTGTTTTCTGTTGTCAGTATGATTACAATTGAAACGTGTGTTGGTTCTTTTCATCAAAATGTGTCTATTATGTGCTGAAATTAGTTCCCTGACATTGTGATCTACACGGAGTAGTGCTAGCGCAGGGATACACTCATTCTTTCGGCACTTGCTGCTTTTAATTAATATCTTTTTATCCGCGCAAGGAGCCGTCAGGATGAGTAATGGGCGTAATACACTTTAACATCCAATTGGAAGCAAGTACCTCCCTGATGAGCACAAAGGGGTGACGGTTCCTTTAATATCAGTAAATTAATGTCAGTCTTTGTAATTGTTCTCTGTCTAATTTTCTGCCTAGTTTGTAATTTCTTTCTGTCCCAAAAAAAGATACATTAATAACATTTCCTGGTTGTTTTCACTGAAATGTCAAGTGAAGAATATTGGTTTAAAACCCTGCTCATGTACCGGTTCATATTATTTAAATGGTTGCTATGTGGTCTCCTGTTTAAAGAGGAAGTATGTAGAGCCCCAGGGCACAAAGGATCATTCTGTAAACATAGCAAACAACCACCAATATTTATTGTTTGTTTCTCCAGACAACCGAAAATGTTTTGTAAAGTAAGAGGACGGCTTTCGAGATGATTACATGCCTTTATTTCTTCCTTCCAGCAACAAATGGGAATAAAATGGTCTCTCATGGTAATAAATGAGAAAATCATTGCAAGATGCCTGCTGGGTGTTTTCCTTGTTTTATCTCTCATTTCAAACACCGAACCGAGTAACTGAGCAACGTATGAAAGACGACATTCAATTTCAGTCTAAATCCCACAATTCTGCTCTTTTTCACAGTGCAGAACACTCCAGGACCCGTGGCTGCTTAAGACGAGGGCTCAGTGGCATGCAGCCATAATATTCACACCTGAATGGAACTGTACCCGCAGTTAAAACTGAGAGGGCCTTTCACTGATCTCTTTCTCTTTTTTTGAGGAGCCGGCTACTCAGCTTCCCCTCGCCACTGCTTTTATGAAGAAATCCATACTTCCGTAAAAGTAACATTTCCGATCCTACACCTAATATTTCTGTTTAGAATCCCACCCTATCAATTCTCATGGGCACCCACTTGCCAATTTATTAATTTCAGTACACCTAGATAAAAAAAAAAGCCTAATAAAGCAAGGGCCCTGCAATAAATCCCCCTCACAGGACTATAATGCTCAATTTATTTCATCTGTTTGATGATGAAGGTCATTTTGGTGCCTTTTAAATTATGGTGTATTGTATGGAGTCCCAAAAAGCTTTAGAGTTCATCCACAAGTGACCAGTAAAATACATTATCATCATCATGGCGTAATTATTGAAAGGCTGCTGTATTAAACTGCATTGGTTTTTAGGTGTGCCTTATAAATTAGCATATTGTAGCATATTATTTTCAGTAGACTTGTTTTTTTGTTTTTTGTTTTTTGTCCATCTGCAATCATTTTGTTTTTTGCCCCTGAAATTTTTAAGGCAAGGAGATTTTGTTTTTGTTTTAAAACAATTCATTCAATTTATCTCGTCTTCTGCAGTGCATTTATGTTCTTTAAAACCTGTTTTTAAAGGGAAAGCAGGTGCCCACAGTGGTCGGGGGGCATTCAAGACGTCCTGTTTATTATGTAAATGTGTTCAGTGTTTATTTCATGAGGAAAAGTAAGTTTAGCTGTATCCCTTTGTTTTTGTATGTTAAAAAAAAAGTCATTCTTGATGTAATCTTTTCTGACAAGACCTTAATTTCAAATTAAGATCATTTTTCCCTGTGTACTTTCAAACATATAAGGAGGCGAGACCAGTATTTCTAAACACATCAGTGGTTCGGTTGATGGACAAAGATTACTATTACTTGAGCTGTAGGTAGCGTTAGAGGGGGCAGGGAAGGTCATCAGAAAAATGAAGTAACTCGAAAGCACATACATCTGCAAAGGAGGCTACGTGGATAAAGAATATAAATAGTATCAATACCATCTGTTCATAAGTTGTCTTCCACACTGCCAAAAACAAGGCTATCAGATCACTGATCCAGAACACGATCCATACATCTCCTGGAGCTTCATTAAAATACATATGCTTACTTTTTCCAGAGACGTTAAACATTATCACAAGAGGATTTCCACAAGCTGAAAGTTTCTTTCAACCGTTTCATATGGACTTAAGGAATTTGATGGAAGTTCCTCTGTGATAGAAAAATACAGCTGATACTTACATCCTGCCAATGTCCTAGAACAAGGATTCCCAAACTTTTAGGGTCAGGACTCGAAATAATAAAAGTGCCAGAGACTTGCGACCTCCTCTGGTCAGACTTCTTTTTCTCTAAAGCTAGCGAACATGTTGGGTGGACTTTCATCTGACCTCTAAACACCCCCAAAATTCTCAACATTTTAAATTCAAACTGAAGGAAATTTTAAAGCATATCAGGCATGTCGTTTTTAACAGTTGGTGTGTGTGTGTGTGTGTGTGGGGGGGGGGGGGGCGGGCTTTTCATGATTGGCTGTGTCTGTACATTCAATGTATGTGTACTTTGGATTATGCTGACAGGTCAACAAAATCTACCACAGAGTTTGAGTTTGTTATATTTCAGTTACGTTTCACTTTTTAGAGGCCATTCCAGGGATGGGCTCTCAAAATTAGCAGCAACAAAAAAATGCTTAAGATGCTCAGTAATACCAGCATGTGGTCCATATCTGCAGGTAATGGTAATTTTTAAACTATCAGTGTTGGCCTGCAGGCAGATATTATATCGGCACAGCCAATCCAGATTAGTTTGTTTTTCCTCGTTTATAATAAAGCAGCACTAAACAGCGGGCTTTCCTTATATTCTTAGTAAATCTTTAAAATTCAACTTTGGAAGGAAATGATAAACGTGGATATGTGAAATACATTGGGTGACCCTGTTCTGCATTTTCATTTGAATTTTGTCTACCTCAGAGCAAGCTAACTCTTTGGAAATTAATTTTCCACCTGCTTTTTTTTGGTATGAATATTGTCCAAGGTCACAATACAAGAAATAGAAATATTAATGCAAACTGGAATGCTGTGTTATGAATTTAATTTTGACCCAAATTACACATGCATGGGTTGTTATTTAAAACGATATTATGGATTTCCCCGATGGGCTTCTCTATATCTCAGGTGGCATCATCCTGCAGCAGTGCAACATAAGTTGATGAATGTCAGACACTTTACATCAAAATTTGTTCAAATCAAATACAAGGCTCCTAACGCATTGCTGTCCTGAGTTTTAGCTTGAATGGTACCAATCACAGAAAATCTAATCTTTACCCAACGGGTTCGATTTTTTGATCAGAATTGGTCCCCAGGCAATTGGTCTCAAATTTAGCACACGCACTTCACTCTGTCTAGAGATGCTACATTCCAAATATCAGCCTCTAAGGACGTTCTGCTCCCGAGTCGTAGCTCCATTTGTGTCGCCCGAGGTGGAGGAATATCTTCACCATTGAGGTTCGATTTTTGGTCACAATTGGTCCTCCAGCGATTTTCCTCATATGGGCACAGGCATTTCCGTCATCTCTAGATGCATCAGTCTGAATATTAGCCTACTGGGAAGTTCTGTTCCCAAGTCAGAGGTGGACTTGTACCAACCGGAGGGGGAATTACCCACGGGGTTAGATTTTTGGTCAAATCAATTAAAGTCACTTTCTATTTGTCCCTACCAATTAAATATGAAATGGATTTAAATGAAGTGTTGCACACACACACACACACACACACACACACACACACACACACACACTACTAGGTCAATCAGAAGTCATACTTAAATTGATGTAATCTTCTAAACTTATATGGATGTATTCAATGTTTTAAATAACAGCTAGGAAGGACATGTTTCACGTGCATATGTTATTTTTCATAGTCCTGTACCGTTTCTTCTTGATAACACAAAATCTATCACAGTAAGTTATGAATATAAAGGAACAAGCACAAAGAGCATTCATTTGAGGAACAGTCGACAATTGTTCCTCCTGACTGTGGATCAAGTCATATTAGATCTCAATAGAACAGGCTGGTAGATATTTACCATGTTAATGAACTAGTGTGTCATCTTGATAAGTTTGTAGATATCTGAGCGGACATAATGAATGTGTTATTAATGAATAATTCAGAGGCAGAATGCAAGGAACCAATTTTGTCCTCCTCTAAATTCATAGGGAATATTCCATGATCCCAGGTATCTCAGGCAGCATCATCCTGCAGCAACTAATGCAACAGAAGTTCATGAATGTTGGAAACCTTACAGCAAAAATGAGTTTAAATCAAATTCACAGTACATTTTCAGCACCATTAATATTCACATCCATATGTCATGTTATTTAAATCCACTCTTCCCCTCCCTGACCTTTTAATCACAAACAAAATCAGGTGTGAGAACTGATAGAAAATGTGATAAAAATATTAATAGGGGGATGTAAATGTCAAGACAAATAGCTCAAATATATAATTTTTGTCAGAAAAACGCTTGAGCTGCTTTAGCAACAGACCGGTAGGTACCTGCCTTTAACTATCTGTTCATTTATCCTTCTGTTTTCTCTCTGAGAATATTGACTGATGACTGTTCACGAGCACAGGGAGCAGAAATAGCACGCTCTGATTCAGAGCTTTTTAATTGCTCATGGCATTTCTCTCTCTCTCTCTCTCTCTCTGTCTCTCTCGTCTGTTGGCACGCTTAACAAGCCAACCATACTTTTAACTCAGCCTTTTGCACTTGCACTTAAGTGTGATGTGTCCACGTGCCAAACTGAAGGGAAGACATTTTACTTGCCAAATTTTTTGTTTTTCTGAGGCCCCCTTGGGGAACCTGTTGGGCTCCAGTGGAGCTGGAACAGTCCGTATTTCTCACAAGGATGTGATCTGGGTTTTTAAAATGCATGGCCTCACATGAACCTGCATGAATGAGACACTGCAATGCAGGGCTGAGTTTACCACCAAGCATATTTGTCATGCTGGTGCAGCATCTGTACAATTAAATGGACAATTGTTGGCTGCTATAATTGTGAATTGTTCAAAAACAAAATATGAGAGAACGTTGTGAACCCTGGTGCATTGCTCAGCTGAACTATAAACAATTCATCTTACAGTTTATCAGGTTTACACGTTTAATTATACCTTCCTGCATGAAGTGATATTGTTCCAAGTTCTTTCAGCTCTTCTCTTTTTCTCCATTCAATTGGTAGAAACAGAAGAGACAAATGAAAGCATGAAAGTTTGCAGAATGCAGCGAGCAGATATATTGTCTCTTGAATGAAAACAGAGGAGACGAAGCGTGATTTGAATTTCATCTCAGTGGTGGAACAAAAGTTTGTCCTCCTGAGGTCTTGGCCTCGGACACGTCCTCGGGCTTTGTGGGAGAAGTATTCTGGTGAAGGAAGAATCAGAGGGGAGATGACCGAGGCTTCAAACCCAGAGCTTGAAAAAAGGCCATTCTGAGGAGGCCATGAGAGAGGTGGGCAGCTGCAGGGGACATCTAGTGCTCCTGGGAGTGGGACACTGGCTAGAAATGTGGCAAAGCAGATGACAGCTTCTGAACAAGAGGCATCTGCCCAAGGCGGCATTGAAGTGGCTTGTGGCTCAACTAGCTCATTTGCATAATGTCATAACATTATGTAGGAGGATGTTGAGGTACTGTTAACATTGTGATAGAGGACATTAAACCACAGGCTCCAGTATAAACAAATGAAGCATAAACACAGTACAGTTGGGTTGGATTCTGTGGAGTAATTACATCTCATGTGACCAATTTCAGCACACCTATTGAGCCAAACAAGCCTCTTCATATTTAAAGTCTCTGCCAGGCTCTTGAGTGAGTTTGTCACGTGCTGGAATTTCTGTGAAGTGAGAAGTATGAAACACTGAGGACTCACAACGCAAAGAACAACCTTGAATAACAAAAAAAACCCTCCAATATAAAGGAGCCTTTTCTCTCTCCTCCGCTCGCTCTCCATCCGCGCACATTCATACCCCCGCTGAAGCGTGTTACTACCTCCACACCTCATCATCACGCCTCACTCGTCGCTCTTCTTCTCCAGGTATATATATGCCCCGTGATCCTGCTCAACACCCACTTCTATTATCACTGTGATCATTATCAGCATTAGTAGATGACTTATTACTGTGGAGCTTGCGTTGAACCCCCAGACAAGAAAACAAATATAAACATGCTGTCACAATGCATTTTAATGTTTAACCATTTAAAAATATGAAAATAATTGTGGAATGTCAGCCATTTCGGGGGATTTAAAGAAACTGTCACACGACTTGGACAGCCAAAAAGAATGTTGCTTGAAGTGACATGCAAAAAACTGAAAATGCGTCAATCGACCATGAAAGGTGCTTGAAAAGTGGTGTGGTTTTTAGATGCCATCACATTACATCACGTTGGACCATCAGATTTTTTTTAGATATTTTTGAAGTTGTTAGGCTTTTGCCTGTCTGAAATTAAACTGTTAAACTTGCTTAAGTAAATTTTCCTGAATGTTGTGCATCTCTATGTCTCACCCGTCCAACAGTGACCATATATTCTGGTATAATATTCATGGTTTGTTTTCATTTAATGTTAAAAGTACCCTGTGTTAATCTCTGTTATGATTTGGAATTAATTACAACTGACTGATCACAAGTAGACTCCACTTAAACACGTATGTAAACAACCACCAAGACATATTGGGATCCAGTCACTCAAACCAGTTTCTGAGGTGGTCTGGACTCATTTGGCCACATATCTTTCAATGCTAATGAGCCCTGAAGCATCCCTTACAACTCCATCACAAGAAAATATGTCAACAATTCAGGACAGTGGTGTCTCTTTTGGCATACATGTTAGTTCTGGAAACATTTGGCTTTCAGCTAGCCAACTAAATCTGGCACTTGACAGTTTGGATGCTGTGCAGGGCCCTTTGATATTTTAGTGTAAGTGACATACGCTGTGATAAAATCTGAACAGGTCAGCAGGTCACGTGAAATGACTGCGTGTCCCGATGAAGCCCAATGTTCACCTTCAAACATTTGTTTTATGCTTGTTAATTGCTTTAGGTAGTTTTTTAAGATACTTCTTGTGGTTAAAAAGGTGTAACTGGAGTTGTTTTGCACAAAAAATATACTTGGAAACGGTACATATATTGCAACATTATCAAAACCTACTGGTTGGTGGCGTTATTTTGTACATTTTCACATGTAGCAGAAGTGAAGCACCTCCTCTGACCTTTCTCATCCATACACCATACTCCATAAACCACAGCAACACGTACACGTTAACCAGGTGTATTTAATGTAAAAGCTTGTAGGAGCTGGCATTTCTGTTTTAGGTACAACACACTAATGCTAAATTGATTTTAACTATAAATCTTTTGCAATATCAAATGCATGGCATAACTATTACACTTAATATTTTGAGTTCATGGCACTAAATTCCAAGTTGATTCAATTAAAAAAAAATCTCCTGTGATATTAATTTCTTTACCTAGTTAGTCCAGTTAATTGCTTCTAAGTGTGTTTATAATTTTTATTTTTCTCCTATTAATGTCCATTCATCCATCCATTTTCTTCCGCTTATCCTGTTAAGGGTCGCGGAGGGGCTGGAACCCATGGGCTTTCAGGTGAGAGGCAGGGTTCACCCTGGACGTGTTACTAGTCCATCGCCGGGTCAACACATATAGACAGACAAGCATTCACACTCACAGCCATGCCTAAGGTCAGTTTATAGATAGATAAATAGAACTTTATTGATCCCACAATGGGGACATTTGTGGGTGAAATTTAGAGTATCAATCAGCCTCGTCCCCTCTTGATGTCTTTGGACTGTGGGAGGAAGCTGGAGTACCAGAGAGAACCCACGAAAGCACAGGGAGAACATGCAGACTCACACAGAAAGATCCTGTGCCTGAGCCGGGACTCAAACCCGGAACCTTCTTGCTGTGAGGCGCCTCCTTTAATATTAAACCAGAAAATTTTAATAAACAAGGAAAGCAAATAAGTTTTTTTTTTTTTCATCCAACTACCGGAACATATCTTACCTTACAGCTCTCTGAAAGGGTTGTAACCTGTCTTTTTCTCTGTTTCCAGAATAATAATAAACATATTTGTATAGCGCTTTTCAAAAAAATAAGTTCACAAAGTGCCTCACAGACATAAAACACAATTTATATACACATTGCAGTAAGTCAAAACAAAAACAAACAAGATGAGACAATAAAACAAATAAAAGCATGGGTAAAAGAAAACTCAGTTAAATGCCATTCTATAAAAGTGTTTTTTTTTAGGGAGTTTTAGAAGAGCACACAGAGGTAGCTTGTCTGATTGCAAGTGGAAGTGCATTCCAGGATTGTGGAGCCTTTACTGTAAATTGGGACCGTGAGCAACAGCTGATCAACAGATCTAAGAGTGCGATGACTTACAAAAAATATTTAAATTTAAAATCAATTCTGAACACCACAGGTACTGTAAACCAGTGCAAAGAGGGCAGAATCTGAGAAATGTGCTGATATTTCCATGTTCTTGCGAGAGCCCTAGCTGCAGTTTTTTTAACAAGTCGGAGACGGTTAGATTTCTATGGCAAATAAGGAAAATTAGGAGTTACTGTAGTCGGGATGACTGGAAACAATAGTATGAATTAGAGTTTGAGCATCATTGACTGAGAGAAATGACCTAATTTTGGCTGTTCCTAATTTGACTGATAGCGGGTTTGGTTTGGTTTTGGTATTAGGAAAATGTTTAGAAAACCTCAAATCAGTGTCAAACACTGACCTGACCCAGTGGTAACATGTACAGAGAAAAGAGTAAAGGGCCAAGAATTGACCCTTGGGGAACACCACATCTCATATTTGCGTGACTGGAGAAGACATTGCCAAGAGATGCAGAGAAGGTTCGTTTCGGTCGCACCTGCCTAGTTTTCCAGTCAAGTTGTGATATACACTGTTAGATGCAGCAGATAAGTCTAACAACACCAGGGGCCTCATGTATCAATACTTGCGTGGATCTCATACTAAAAAACTGAGCTTGCAAGAATCACGAAAGTTGCGTACGCACCAAAAATATGGATGTATCAATACGTGCAAGCGCCGCAATCCACGCACGTTTCCTTGATACATCCCAATCAGCGTGGAATTGAGCGCAGATGTCGGAGTGACCGGGCCCGCCCCGTTACGCCCACCTATAAATACGCAAATTCATTTAAAGAGGTGGCTGCACGGTGGTGCAGTGGTTAGCACTGTGGGTCGACTGGCTCACCCCAGAACGGTCCATCATCTCCCGCTGGAAGGAGCCAGTGGCCAAGAAGCCGAGCGTGCTCAGCACCAGTGTCGGCACTGGCACAGCTCGGCTCCTGGCAGTTCTGTGCCGGAGCACCGGTCCCAGCTCCTCACAAATTTGCAGGAGGATGGCCCGCGGTAGCAGGAACCGGCTCATCAGCCACTCGTCAGAATTGTGGAGCGTCCTCCCGCTCCCTGAAATGTCGCTCTGTCTTATTGCACCGTTTGCCACGTCCTCCAACAGCGCAAGTGCTGCCATTGTTGAAAGTTGCACAATCATGAAGGCTCTTTTATAGCCGCTTAAGTAATGGCAACAGGTCTTTGTCTTTGTCTTTGTGTTGAAGGCTTTTTTTGTGCCCGATGTATGTGCGGTTGTCAAATAATGTCAGTTACCAAACACCGCCACAGGGTGTTGCCAACGGACCAAAGTGCAGTGAACGCAAGAATCAGCTTTCCGCCCACTTCAACACCTCCGGAGTTGGCGTGAAACAGCGCAATAATCGACAAACTTTTCGCGTTGATACATCTGACTGTGAGCGCTGATCCTGGCGTACGCAATTTTTTTTTTTTTGCGTAAACCGCGTTGATACATGAGGCCCCAGGACAGCACAACAGCCAGCATCAGAGTTAACCCTAATGTTAACGACCTTCAGAAGTGCAGTTTATGTTCTGTGATGACAACGAAAAACCAGATTGAAACTTTTCAAAGCGTGAGTGTTCATTCATGAAAGATAAAAGCTGAGAGGCTGAGAATGTTGCTGAATGGTCACCTGAAAGACCT
This sequence comes from Aulostomus chinensis, assembly GCF_037954235.1. Classification (NCBI taxonomy): domain Eukaryota; kingdom Metazoa; phylum Chordata; class Actinopteri; order Syngnathiformes; family Aulostomidae; genus Aulostomus; species Aulostomus chinensis. Next base: position 13,605,939 of record NC_141342.1, on the reverse strand, counting down.
ACAGTCCTCAAAAATAATTACTCATGATCCCTCAGCCTTGAATTATCAGTTCCTGAGAGTGTATCCTGGATTAAAATAAAAAAGTCTCAAAACAACAATATGCTACACATAACGCAATGACGCTACATATGACAAAGTACACAGTGCAGAAAACACGAACTGATTTTTTTTCTAATAGTGCAACTTTATAAACTAAATTCCTGATGTCTGGGGCAGTCGTATGACTATTCGTTCAACACTGCATGCAGATTTTTTTGATTCTGAATTTCAGGTGTTTGCTCACTTTTACCCAGGTCGTGCATCACCTGCTGGACACTATCAAAAGTGCTTATTTCTTTTATCTGCTCTGTACCTGGTGAGTTCTTGTGTTTCTTTTTGTTTGTTGTGTTATTTTTTACTGACATGTGAGTCCAACTTCATAATTTAAGGCCACTTAAAGTTATTCACGCAGTTGACCTTGTCATCAAATGAATATGGTGTACATAAGTTACACTGTCATCAAACTTAACTTATTTATCTGTATTGTAATTGAATATGTTTGATTAAATATGAAGTACGAGTCAGCAGTGCATTAGACCCAAATCCTGTGTAAATCCAATTTAATCCAATTCAAGCTTTTTTCCTGTTGTGTGCTCTTTTCTGAAATTATACAACTGCATATTTGTGACTGGATCTGACGCTTTCTCTCTTGACCTCCAACAAGAAATGTGATATTTCTTCGTCTTAATTGGATTAATCTGGAACAAGGACAGTCATTCTAACAAGTATTTCCTGCTATGGTGGATTGATGCTTCCTTCCTCTTGATCCCATATTTCCTCGGAGGTCCACGAGTGTCAGGAATATGTTTTGAAGTCTAAAATAATTGAAGAAAAAGCGGTTCGTTTCCTGTCATTTTACTCTTCTTACTGGCAGACTCCGCCTTTCCTCGGCACTCCACGGAAACGAAAAGCTTCATAATTGGCAGACCAATGCACCATTAACTTTGATACGCTGCTTATCTAAATTAAAAAGGTTTGCTGATGTCTCAGGAACTCGTTTTCCTTTAATCAAATAATTAGTGTTCATGTATGTTTTTGATATTTTGCTGACAGGTTGTGTTCAGTAGAATTATTATAGCCAAACACCTGCAGTGTAACAAGGGCAGCCTAATCTCGTCAATATAATAATTCTGTCTGCATTGACTATGAGATCCATTGCATTAAAAGAACTGCTCCTTATTTTAAATGATGTGTTACTCCGAGTGACAAACTCTCCCCAGGAAGAAGACATTAAAATGTTATGACAGAAAAAAAAAAAAACTCTAATTCTCTAAAGCCATGTAAACCTCACAGTGGGGGAAGAACAGGGATATTTATCCAGCCCAGCTTCAACACGATGTGTTGATGGAGAAAACAAATTGGTCTTCTTTTTTTTCCCATTGACATTAAAATCAGCGGCAACAGTTGGAAGTGTATTTAACACCTGTCTCCAACAGACAAAGCCCAGTGTAGTAACAAAGTGGATTATGTCGCGTGTGGTTTTCGGGATTAGCAAACGTAAAAAAACAAACAAAAACACGGCGAAACAGTATTGCTTTAAATAAATATGATAAAATAAATAAGACAAGCTGGAGCGAAACGGCTGTATTATCTCTGTTGTTGGTTACCATATGTGGGTGTCTAGAGATACAGCAGGATCCTTCTCACTTAACTAAAATTTCGTTTCTATTTTTTAAAATGTCTTACATCCTACGTTTTTAATGTTGTCTAAGACTTGAAAATCCTGTTGTATCACAATACAAGAAAACAGATACCTTTTTCCTCCGCAATACTGTATCAATATTCCAAAGCCTAGTGTAAATACTATATTTTACCAAAGTATTTTGTGGTAAAATTGTATTGTGACCTGTGTACTGCATGTTATGGAAGCTTTATTCCAGTGAGTAAGGAGAGAGCTTACGTGCACTTTATTTTTCAACATGGCAGCCTCGTTTAGTCCGTTCAGAAGCAGCGTTGAACCATGCTCCTCAGCGAAAGTCTTTTTGAATAAAATCATTTTGCCTGCTATCATTACCGGATAATAGGATGTACATATTATTAAACTATCCACTTGGAGCACAGAAATTTTTATTTTCAGCTCCGTTTTGAAATGTTCAGTAAATTATAGGTAGCATTTAGCAAACTGTAGGTTGGTACACATTGAATCGAGAGGCGCTTGCTGCTGTTGCAGCTGAGCCAGCTGTTGATCTGGCTTTTATTCACAGTTCTAAATAAGACCTGCTCTTCCTACGTCACTCTTCCTCATGTTTTGCCACTAACTGTACTCTATCAGCCCCACTGTTCATTTTGATCAGTACAAGCTATTTTTTTGCCTGACTTTCTCGATTGAGGCTCAAGAAGAAGCAGTCTCCAACCTTGAAAAGCGTTTCTAACAATGGACGTGTTGTTAAAGCACCGTAGACATCAGGGTTTTTTTGGTGTATATATATATTTTTTTGTGTCACAGGCTACAAGTGGCTCAGGTGTGGCATGTATTATTTGCCATTTCTAACCATTTTGAGAACACGCATGGGGGAAAAAAAGAAAGAATAAGAGGTTTTTAAACCGTAGATAACATTGTTCTGCGTTTCGTGATTGGCTGCAGGCATCAGTTTCACAGGTATTACTCGAACAGTGTGTGGCCTTAGTTATTGACCATGCAAAGCAAGTGCGAAAGTGTTCCAGTCGGTGACATTTTCAATATGCCTGATAGAGCATTCTATGAATAAATTGCTAAAATCATATGCTAAATGATGGGAAGGCAATAAAATTGGTGTTGGAATTATTTTAGAGAGATGAGCTGAGGCCATGACACAGCAGCTGCCTAAATACAGGACAAGACATAAAATCGGATGGAACAGGACACTGATGAACACCGTAACTGATGGGTAAGGTCACCTAGTGGAGACTGAGAGGGGAGAAGCCCTGCTGGCTGGCTGGGGGGATTTTGATGCTACCGCTGAGGAGACGAGCGCATGAGACCGCTTCAATCACATCTCAGGACAAGAGCAGTTCACATACATTCAGAAATAGCCTGCAGATCAATAATCTAACAAGGGTTAAAAATCGCTTTGCTTCTTGGTGCTGCAGTTCAATACAAAGTGACAAGTATACATTTCCTCCTTACATCAACTCATTTTTTATCATTTTGGGCCTCCTTAAAATGCAAATACATTCACTCACTGCAGTAATGAGGCAAAACAATGTCGTTAACATCCCGTTGAAAATGAAGGTTTTGTAATTATAAAAGACTTCTGTGTTGAGGGAGGAGAATTTATTATGCGTAAATAGAATTGCAACCGAGTTATAATTAGAACCGAAGCTCTATTTTAAACTCTTCATTACTTCAGTGAGAGATCTAATGACGATAATATGGAGGGGGCAGCCTGATTGCCAAAAAAAAAAAGGTTTCCTGATAAATTGTGATCATTTGGATTGGTCTTGGGCCCAGAAGATTAGCGAACAAGCTCAATTTAGCTAACATTTGGTACCGGCGCGTCTGTGCCCACTGTAACATTAGTATCCTCTCATGTGTTGACACGGCTGGTGCTGGAACGGAGTCAGGAAATGAGCAAGTTAAATGATTTAATAAGCAAATGTAAAAATCAAAAACGAACCTTACAACGTCCTGAAAGAACATGAGGGCAGGGAACAATATTTGTAAGAGGCAAGAAACGGGGCAGAAGAGACTGATTCACTAACAAGGCGCAGGTGAGCAGACAAAAGAAAGAAAAAAAAAGACGGGGAGTAAGACAGACAATGACAGTACGTTTCACAATAAAACAGGGTGTGACCAAACAAAGACTGGAGGACAAATGTGACTTAGAATGACAAAATAAGAAGAAAAAAAAAAAAAGGAGTACAAAACTAAAAATCAAGGGACCAAAAGGGGCTGTTACAGTTGTGGCTGGTTGTCGTGCAATCTGCATATTTTACGGCAGGTTCCTGTTCCTTCATTACCCTCTCATTAATCACGAAGTGGAAAAGAAGGAAGCGAGCAAAACAACTGATTATAGGTTAGTTATGCTTGAATATCACATTAACATCACAGCCTGCTGCCCATGACAGATCACTCGTAAAGTTTAAATGACAAGGTTATTGGCGTGTTTCTCCGTGACCGTTTCAGACACGAATGATCCAATCAGTTCAGACGCCTCTTTATAAAATCAGTGATTTTACTGCAGCTGTGTCCAACAGTTTGCCCATTAAGACTCAACTCTGGTGCTCTTGTCTATCGAGCAGTGTGTCGCTGATGGCCTCCAGGAAGTTGGTGGTGAGTTCCACATCCTGAGGCAGCAGACGGACCATGCTGCCTCACAGTAGTGTCTCTCTTGTCCGCTGGCAAGGGTGAGGGTTAGATGGAGGCACAGCAAGGACCAGAGTAGCAGAGAGAAAAAGCTCCTCTTCCTCCTGGTCCTTCCTTCCACCTCCTGAGTCTTGCCAGATTTGTGTTTTTCCGGTGTAGCTGGATGTGTTCTTTTTGGTTGAGTGGCACAGCGGCTATAACGATAGACGGATCGTGGCTGTCAGGTGTTGATAGTCTACAACCAGTTTGTGGCCTGCAATGTCGTCAGTTCACCAAATGCGGTTATAAGCTTCAGTCGGAGGAACCGAGCACACCGAAAACGATGCAGCTTTGATCAAAACAAGCAGTGATCATGATGCAGCTCAGCTAATGCTGTAGCTCTCTCTCTTTGTGTGTGTGTGTGTGTGTGTGTGTGTGTGTGTGTGTGTGTGTGTGTGTTATTCATGCCATTGTGGGGGTGTCTGTTCCGGGCACAGGAAGGATGAGAGCAGAGGGCGGACCAGGTGCAGACAGCAAGTTAATTATCAGAAAACCAGGATGGATTATATGCGTAACGTTATGTGCCCTAAGAAACAAAGTTTTGATCTAACTTGCAAATGATCATTAACTTTTTAACAATTAGCTGTGCAGGTCAGGTCAGGCATCCAACAACTGGGTCCCAGACAGGTATGGGTCTTTCATCTTGCAGTTCTGCTCGGATCCTGGTCTTACTTTTGAAATTCTGCACGGGTCAACTCTTGATCGTAAAGGTCTGTGTTATTTTGGGGAGCGATATGAAATTTTGGACCTCTACAAAGGAGGTGATACCAAAAAAAAAAAAAAAAACAACAAAAAAAAGAACTAATAAACTAAATAGAAAGTTGAGTCTATGCTGTGCAGTGGAGAAAGTGGCATAAAATGACAGCAAGAGGCACCATGGAGCAGAAAACCAGACGCTGATCGGGGAGATTAGAGTAAAAGACCTTTTAGTATGCAGATTGGCACGAACAAGTTCAGAAAATGTTTACCCTCTTCATATTTAAATCTTTTTGTGTGGGAGGTTGTTTTTTTTTTTTTAAAGTCTCTAATACGCGGATAGCAGAGTTTGAAGCGTGCCAGACACATTAGACTTACATTTATGTTTGATTCTTTCAGGGGGATAATCTAGCTCGGAATATGAACATTGTGCAATACACCAGTAGAGTACAATGTTGATGAGCCAACTGGCAAGAGTGGACTACAGTGATGTAGTCCTGATCTTTTTTTTTTAACACCAATGATCTTGTTGAATTGCCCTTGAAAAGATAGTGTTTTTCAATTATACGTCTGATGTTGCTGTGATAAGAGTTTTTGGATGAGAGTGTTATATTTTTTGTTTATTTGTTGCGGTTGTTGCGACAAATCCCATTTTATGTTGCAGTTTTCTATCCAGGATTGGTGTACAGTGTGTCATTCACCACCTGCCACATCAAAAGTCCACATTTTCATGATGGCGTTTGCATTATGGCTCCGCGTACATTGAAATTCACAGAACATCTTTGAGTCTCCTACCGCTGAAGATCATTGATCACGCCGGAATTCATGTTGAGATCGTTCCGTCTTTCGTTTGATAGTTTCAGGACGGATGAAGAAAATGACCATCCATCCTACAAGCCAAAAACCTTTCGTTATGTTCAAGACATTGGCTAACTGGGCCCCAGGGAAGCTCATCTGATAATGACACAAACAGATTTAGATTAAAAAGGCAGCAGGAAGGAAACAGATTCCTTTAGGTCAGAGGAATCCAGGCGGGTTGGCATTAATGAGGCAGCCAGCGACCACACAAATACACCTCGGCAGATGTGGTTCCTCTGAGTCTGATCAATGCATGCTTCTGTTTGCTCTTCCCCACCAGCCAATAACGCTGCTGCAACGACAATTTATTTATTACTTCACCGCATCTTGTAATTAATTAAGTCTGAGAAAAGAATGGCTATTAGCACCTCCCTGACCCATGTGGACTGCAATCACAGTCGCTAAAACAAGCTTCTCTGAGCTCAAGTGGTACGACCCTCAAATGTAGGACCAGTACCCCGCTTCACCTGTGTGAGAGGGTGTGGGAGAGCCTCTTAATTAAAGACACACAAACATGTCTGTCTATGAAGCTCCTAATTCATGAGAAAATCATTTGCCTTCTCACTTTATTAACATTAATTATTATGTTAGTTATCAATATGTGGAGCTATCTAATATACGTAACGCAAAGGATTTGCTGCCTGGGTTTGATAAGTTTAGAATAAAGCCTCAGTTCTATAAGAAAGGGCTTCATAGAAGAGGAGGCAGTGTTTGATTATTCCTGTACTCCACACTGCATCAGATCGCTCTCTATGCCGCGTGTCGTTGACGTCAGCCTGCTAGCGTTGCTGGCGAATCCTCTCCTCTTCAACGGGGGCTAAAAAAGACCCAAAAAATAAATAGACTATTATTTCTGCAGCAAAGTCACTTAGCTCAGATACTGTGTGAAAATACACATTTGCTATCATCTGACACTAATCGCACAGTAATTAGCAGAAGAGGGTTGAAAAAAATAACAGTTACAAGCTTCTCTTTTTTTTTCTTTTCTTTTTTTGCCGACGAAAAAAAAAGAGCCATCAAGTAAAATGGCAAATCACTTCAGCTGTCACTAATTAATGTTAATTTCATTGATAACTCAATGGCAGCCGTGTAATTTGCACGTTAACTAAAGATCATTTATGAGGGGAGAAGCTCTTTGTTTCTTCAACTTCCCCAAAAAAACGGAGTGACGAGTCGTCTCTTTATGGCGGAGTATGTCACGTTAGTCCTGGGGCTGCCCTCCACGCTGAACTTCACTCGTGTTAAATGCAAGATTTCAGCTTATGGACATTATATTTTTCTATTCACTATCTCCAGTACTCGTATCCAGTAGTAAAAATAAAGGTGTTTCGGTTGAAATAGTCTACAACCTTTATTTCAGTGTGTCCAATACATATTTAATCAATTTGCAAATGAATGCAGGTTTGGGGTTTAAATTCTTTGATAGCGTAATTTTTTTTCACTTTTGAAAAATTCCCACGTTAAAACATTAAATAGGGTACAATATTTCTATTTCTATATTTCATACCTGAGCAACAATAGTGGAATGGGATTTGTTTTCATGGATTTTAATCATTTATTTTCCTACATGAATCAGAAATACATGATTGACCGTGTTGTAGGTGCTCCCATTCATGTACTGAAGATTTAGAATATGTACAAATATACACATTCAACACCACATATGACAGATTTTTATATATATAAGTACATTAAAACTGTAGAAATTAGGCGGTTATTTACATCAGCCACTAAAAGCCACTACTTTCTGGATTTCAGTAAAGCTGTTATACCATAAAAACTTAACTCAATCACACACACACACACACACACACACACACACACACACACACACACACACACACACACACTGCTGGTTAACCTGTTATATTAATTAGCACTTCTTCCAGTGGGCCTGCTGCCACCATGAAAGCACTGCAATCAGGCCTGAGTAGTTAAATTGTCAGCAAATGAACGGAGCAATGTAAAAAAAAAAAAAGATGCACTGGCAAGATTCCAGGTAATTACAACATAAAAAATCCCTTGCAGCCGAGTGATTTTTGAACAAGAATTGACACAGCGAACTATTTCCACTTCATCATTCGCTGCTTTCCCACAATATCCCTCATCTATGAATATTTTCACCATTATCCAAACTTCTATTCTATTTATCATCCATTTGTCATGCCATCTGTTCACTGTTTTCCCTAATAAACAGAAAAACAGGCACACACGTCTGATGGGCAGACCTCTTTCTTCTCATATTGTAAGCGGCAGGAATGGATAATGCTTGTGATGTCGTCACGGTGAAGTGCAGCGCTGTGTGAAATACGCTCGATATTTATTTGCGAAACTGTGAATGATGCAATTGTGCCCCAGAGAAATCAGCACAGTGAAGGACTAATCCACAAATCTGCGTCCCGGTGCAGATGATGCATGTCTATTTTTGGCATTTGGACATTTGGTGATGTCATATATGTGAAGGTGAGTGAATAGACAGAGATGCATTGTAGACAAGAAGAGAGAAATACTGCAAATTAGAAGTACAAAGACGACTCTGGTATCCTTTCACCCCACAGATCTGTCTCAACGCTTCCTTTGTAACAAATCCAACACAGTTGGAAAACAGGGTTCCCGATTGATTTTTTTTTCTTTAAATTATGTAAAAACCAAACTTAATCTGATGTTTCGAGTGACATAAAAGGCTTGAAAATTGCATTCGCGCATTTGTTAATGGGATTCCTTCGTATTTTCGAACAACAAACGTATTCATCTTAGTTGATGTTCGATGACATTCTTTAGAAATGATAAGTGAATATATCAGATGCACCATAAAAGTGTCCCAGTGAAGCAAAGCCTCAATATTTCAGTCTCAGTGTGTCCAACACTGATCTGATTTCCATGCAAACATTGTTATTTCTTTCATATAAATGCATGAGGTACTTCTTTATGCAGTGATTTATCATCTTTAGATTTAGAACCTTATAGCTTGCACATCCTAAAGATTTATAAGGTATTGAAGCTGTCGAAAAAAAAAAAGAAAGAAAGAAAGAAAAACTTTCCAGGAACTAAGAGGAAACCCTTACAAGGAAAATATTGTCTATTTTGTTTCTGTTTGTGCGTCGAAGCTATTTAAAGAAAGCTTAAAAAAAAAAAAATCAATCGTAGGATTTCAGGACCAAAAACAATTGTGCATTTCAGCTGTAACAAAACTGCTGCTGTAATTCATTAGTCATTGTGGATGAATGGATGGCTCCTGCCTAAATATTTCATCCTTCATGTTAACATCTTCATCCATTTTCGATGGCTTTCTTGCTTGTACATTTTATCTGAGCTCAGCCCAGGAGGAATCTGAGCAGCGGGAGGAAGTCACACTGTCTAAAGTTTACACATACAGGCAATTTGGAGTTGACCTGAGCTGCACGTACACTCGGAACCCCCCGAACAGGAGGCTGATGTGCCTGCGAACAAGAAAAGAAGAAGACCTCAATTCAACTGCCAACATCTGGCTGTGAGGCTCCAATAACTGCTGAGTCAACAGAGGACCTTGTAGAACACTTACAGCCTGCAAGTGTCCCCAGTGTGTGTACAAGTACATGTTTCAAGACCGTTACCTGCTTATCTAACTCAAACGCCGGGCTCCTTTGCATTTTTTAAACGAAGGCGAAGGTGGAAGCCATTTCAACAAAGATTTGAATCCCTAATTGTTTTGTTTGTAAGGCCGTTGAAGTTTTAAGTTCCACAATGATACTCACGATGCCATCAGTTGGATCAGTTACGAGGACCAGGTCGTCGTTGCTGCATGTGACGCGTCTTCAGCTGTGCAACTTAGCCTGAGGGTTTGCATCGACCAGAAACGTGGCATTCTCGGCCATTTTGAGCTAAACAAAAAAAATAGACCAATGGGAAACCACAATATGTTTAGGACCTATTTTTGACTCATCTTGGTCTGTGGTTCTATAGATGTTGTTCTGTGTTGTTTATATTGATGTGTTCAGTCAACGGCGGCAGCGCTAGTGCCCACTCTCGGGCTTCTGTACTCTTCCTCTGCATTGCTGGTGTTTGTTTTGTTTTTTTTCCCACCTTTTATCACGAGAAACCCTCAGTCAAGGATGATCCACCACGTTTCAGTGGTCATGTGTCAGCCCAACCTGACGGTAATGCTTCCTTTCAATCATAACCACTGGCAGCTCCTTCCAGAAGCAGTAACTAGATTATCTTGAGTTTAAAAAAAAAATGGATTCAGTGTTTTATGAGTGATCAAAACTAGTGACTTTCAACCAGTTTGCTTGTTGATAAAAAAAACTTTATAAAATTGACAGAACTCACTGGTGTTAGGTCTACAAATGTTTAAATCTGGAAAGTAGTTTTTGTGGTGGTGGAATTTACTCATCAAAACATTCATACCTTGTGTTTATGTTCCATCGTGATGTAAATGAAACCCCTTGGACGATTATATCTGTCAAATCACGGCATGAAACTCCAAATTCAGGTGATCACTACACACGACGAAATGCACATCCTCCATGATTTCCCGTCTTTGTCTGATCGTGAGCACGTACACGTGAGAGCTGCCTCCTCTCAGGCATTGTGATCCAAGGGCGAGTGTAGCTGTCTGTTCCACGTCAAGCTGTGTGATCGGCAGCTACTTTACGCCCCCTGTAGAGCCATGAAAAATGCAAACAGAGACTCGCAGGCTAAATCAGGTTTGAGTTTGCTGACATTGATGAAAAACTGAAGTAGCATGTATGATACTTAGTAGGCAGCAAGTGTGGATTCAAAAGTGAGAATATCAGTGTAGAAATTGGGCAGAAGATCAAAATCGATGAAGCATCAGCATGGAACAGGTTTACTAGCTACCCTTTCCCACATTTCTCTCTCTCCCCCGACCACCACGACTTGTGTAGCACTCTATAAAATCTCCTGAATGCACTTCAGGAGATTAATCATCTTTTCATTCTTAATTCCGGCTCAAAAGGAAATCAGTAATGAACGAGGAGACACACGGCTGTGTTGGTAAAATCCATGTGACCAATCAGATCAAAGATTGGAAACAGGTAACGGTGTTGCTATGGCAGCAACATTACCTCAGACAAGAGGGAAATTATGCATTGACTTTTCTTTCTGCAGATCTATAGTACTCCCGAATTGCTTATTAATGTGTCTGTTTTATCACGTCAGCTTAAACTGCAGTACCGATTGTACAATTATGTTTAACCAAGTGAAAATGGTCCTATGTCCGTTTCAATTGAGGAAACCATGAAGGGTTAAGATAATAAAAAACAAACAAACTGAGCTTAACGCAGCTATTTACTGCACACCTTTCCCAAATCTTTCTTCCTGGTTTGAGCAAACAGGAAAAAAAAAAAAGGTAAACTGCTGAACTGCAAGACTGTGCAAACCGTTTCTCCTGAGTCAGGAGGAGATATGTAAAGAATGAGAGCAAACGTCACCGCTCACGCTGTGCCTGCTTGTCTTGTCTAATCAGCATATGGCACCGCCCTCGAAAAACCTAACTGCAGCTCCTACAACTGAGCGGAATTGTGCAGTTTTATGGAAACAGCAAGTATAGAGATCAGGAAGTAGATACAACCCAATAGCTTTCTTGCCATCAACAGAGAAATGAGTAATTCTACACCACTCAGTTAACTATAATAACTCAATAGTGCAGACAGCTACAAAAGAGTGCATGTACATGAGGCCCACTGGAATTAAGGCTCTGAAAACAGAAACATGAGGCTCAGTCTACAGTGAAATCTACACGCAGGGAAGTAGAAAAGAAATGACAAGACATAGAAGGACAGCATTGCTTTTAATATCAACTTGTGCGCCAGAAAACCGGACCTTGTCGACTGTATCCCCTCGCCTGCGATCCCAGAGTCACAGTTTCTCACGCCGCAAGAATCGGAAAAAAATCAATCCAAATTTCAGAACAACTCCGACCACGTTCAGGGACTCCCTGACAACAGTGCTGCCTACTCGATGGCTAAATCTCTAGGAATATCTCCGAGTCCACCCAGACTGTAATTACCATTAATCTACTTTCAGTTCTACCACCGAATACTCTTGATGACCAAGTCTTAGTCGAAGTATCATCGCATTGGCAAAAGTCTACTGGCACGTCCTGTGTGGAACTTTCCCATCAACCCCTGCATGAATCCATCTGTGTGGAAAAAGGAAAACATGAGGGTGCAGTGTTAGTCATGTGCGATCTGTTTTTACTCAGACTTTTGTGACGTAATTCCACCTAAAAGGGGTGCAAATGTGATATCGCCACGATTCTAAACTGGTGAGCGCGTACGTATGGTGAATCTACTCTTCCATCTCCTCTTTCTAATGAGGAAGATCCCATCATCTGCGTCCACAGGGGGGAAAAAAAGTCTGATGCTTCATATGTGAAGCGGACGATTCTGCTTGCAGACTGAAAGTTTTAGGGTGAAATGCCATAAGTTGCACTAAAATATGAGACATTCAGGAGGTGGTCAGTGTGGGAGCAACAGAATGAGGACACATCTGCATTCACGTGGTGCTCATGAGCGTAGGATTTAGTGCTCACCCAGAGAACAGGTAACAGCTTTGCCCATATTTACTATCAGACAGACCCAGCTGCTTCTCTACATCCCTTCATCCTTCCATCATCTTTCATTTGAGTCAGAAGCTGATGTTTACCCACCATCGCGCTGACTTTTAAAATATTGTGACATCTGTCATGAGAGTTTTGTCAGTAAGTAACTTTTCACGCGATGCCCCTCCCCACAAACACGCTGCTTGACCTACATACATTAAACTGTTTAAACGGGACTTAAGATGTAACAATAGAATCAGCTGAGACAGCTGATATGTTGTTTACCTGACGCTAATATTCCCACTCTTACCCTACTTCGACACACGCTCTATCATTCTTTCAGTGATATGTTTCCCTCCTCACGTTAGAGCTATAATCTACTTCCTGGGAGGAGATGAAAGGTTGTGATGGAGGAGACAAGCAGAGCCCGAGGAAAGAAAGACAAAATGCAGACCGAACGCGTGCACATTTTGTGGAGGATTTTGGCGCTGACAATGAAGGCAGCCACCTAGAGCAAGATTTTGCTACGGGGAGAATTGAATCTCTTAAATAAAATCAGAGGAAAAAGAGAATATAGCACTGAGAAAACATTTACAACAAAATTACAGAGATGAAAATCATTCACTTTGAGTTGATTGCTACAACACGAATGATGACATGTTTGCTGATATTGAGGTTGAAAAGGCAGCTGACACCCAGAGAGAGGTCACTTTAGCTTGAACCAGGCTTCAAACACAACACCGGCAGATAGAACCAGAGAGGAGGGACATCCTACAGACACACTTGCCCAGGAGGACACATAGCTAGTAGCATTTCTTGTATTTGTTTTCAAATCTTGTCAACTTCCGTCTCTCACTGACAGTGATGGACAAATGGCTGTATCTTTTCTTGCTCTGAAATAAAGTTAGCCTGCTAGCTATACTGAGGAAGATGAGCTCAAATCAATTCTGACTTTACCAAAAGATGCACGTACATGCATGGACGCTACGTCCAGAAGCTGCAGCAAAGTACTCTTCCGTCTCCTGTGAGTCAAAAGTGGGACAAAACTCCAGACTTACAGTGATTTTGAGCGGACACAATTCCTCAAGCGTTGCAGTAGCAGAGGGCTCAGTGGCCACGGCTGTCAGCCATCCCTTTGTGCAACAACCCGCAAATTTGGCACGTCTGTATTATGTGTATTTAAGGTTGTCATAGTTCTCGCTGATGTCATGTCTGTTTGCTTACTTGCTGGCTTGTTTCGGAGTTAAAGCTACTGTTCAATATTCTGACACAGAAGCCCCCTGAACGAAGCCTTTCAGGTCGAGTTAATTGTCAGGCAGCCCTCTCAGATCTGCAATTCTTGGGAATGAGAATGGTCCTGAGCGAAATGGGATTTTGTGCACTGTGTAAGAATATAATAATTATGAATAATGATATATAACGCTGATCTCTCGACTAGTTTCTCCTCTTTCTCTCTTTTCTCTGACTGTCTTTCTTCTGCCTTATTCATGTTATATAAGAAGCACAAAAAAGCTGGTTTCAAAGCATCAAGTTGAAATAAAAAATAAGGCCTGGATTGAAAGATTACTGGGATTTTCCCCCTCAAGAAATCAACTTATACCTTACTTACAGAGTTATACCTTCGCTATGCAACCGTAAGGTTCATGAGATAGATTTCCATATATTACTCCCCCGCTTGTCTCTCTCTCTCTCTCTCTCTCTTTTTTTTTCCAATCAGTCACTAGCTGCTGTCTTGGCTGCTTCAGAAGAATGCCTGTGTTCTGGTGTAATCCCAAACCACAAATCCCTGCAGACACTCCGCTGCTGCAAGGCCACCGCGATGAGCGTGCAAGTCCTTGATGTCCAAGATTTTTGTGGGAATTCAAGTGTTCTCAAATCTTATGGTTGCTACAGAGTATGTGTAATGACAAGGTTGCTTCTGAGACTTGTCTGAATGTGTTTCTGCTTTGTGGGTGCGTTTTAGACTTGGTGCTGCTGTATGTAAGTGTTAAAATGTTCACAAAAGGAACTAAAAATAATCAAAAGAATTTGAGGAATAGTTCTGACATGGTGTCAAAAAATATCTGCGTACATGTGTTACAGAGATACCTAGAGATATAGGCATGATTACCCTCCTTGTCTTTTTTCCATTTTCTACCTCGAATTATTGAGTCACTTTAGCATCTGCCATGAGAACGTGTGGCCAACCCAGCAGGAGTAATGACCTTGCTGCAGTTCATCTGAATGACTTTACTTGATGAAAAACCACAATTAAGTAAATATCGTAGAAGTGTGCATCATCCGACAATGCTCGTCATTTCATTGAACTGCTCGTATAAATGCAAACACGCAGGAAAATGTACTGTAGGGGTTAAATAGCAGATTACTACGTATATATATATATATATATATATACTCATAAAATTTTGCACGGTTATAAGTTGAATAATTATTATGTTAAATAAATCATCGCACAGTTGGAAACATGAATAATAAATAATCAGATTGTAAAGCGGCTGACGGTGATGAGATAAGTCAAAACGGGGTCAGTCCATTAACTGGGAGGGACTGGGACACTGAGGAACGAGTTCAAAAGTTTGATGGCCACAGGCAGGAATGACTCTCTGTGGCGCTGTGTGTTGCAGTATTCTCCCCTGAGTGAAGTATAATTACATATTCTGTGTGACTAAGTCAGGTCCAGAGATGTTAGCTCTTCTCGGATGGTTTGAAATTAACATTTTTTTTTTCCCTGGCATCAAAAGCATAATTGCAGATGAAATAATAACAAGTGAAGTGCTTGTTTTGTTTGGTTTTTTTTGGGGGGGGGGCAGTGCATGGCTGTGGGTTGTGTAATGATGTCACAAAGCATCAGCTAAGCAAAGCTGCTATCCTGACTGTCAGTCTGACGAGCCCCTTACAGGTGCTGGGCCTTTATCTACTGCACAGAAAGACACAGTTGAGACCCAGCAGCAAGAAAAAATGAACAACTTTAGCAGCTAAAGAATGTGAAGGACTCACCAACTTTGAATTCTGTTGGATGGAGGCTTGTTGACAGTTCAGATATACAGAGGTGATAAGAAGGGAAAGCTGCTATATTAGAATAGTTCCAGCAATCACACCTGAAGGTAAAGATTATCAGGAAATGTTTTTGTGAAATAGTCTTAAGAAGTATTTCGCCCCTGGAAAAATGTCTTTTATATAAAACTGGGATGTCTTGTAAAAAAAAAAAAAAAAAACCTACAACAACCAAGATGTCCGGGGCTTGTTGCCCCCACTCATAGTGCTGATGCTCAGAGAGTTATTTTAAATAATTCTAGGCCTGGAATATTGTTTGCGATAATTTATGGGGGATGTAGTTCTGGTCTGTCCTGGTGGCGTGAAACTCGATATGAAAAATTTGCTGAAAATGAGAGATTTACTTCTGGAGAGGAGTGCTGCCCCGAAGGTGCTCAGTCACTGCTGAGCTCTGTATGTAATTCGCTTTCATATCACCCGGAAAACGGCAGAGCAGGAGGTTGGGGGAAGTAAACATTAATTCAAGCATAATTGCACATATCTACATCTCATCTCATCTCATGTTATGATACAAAAAGGTTGAAAATTGATAAAGTTTCTCCTTAACTCTGGCCAGTGCTGGGGGAAAAAAAGGCAAGGAAAAGGAAAGGAAAAAAACACTTTGGGAAGAAAATAGTAGCTGGACAAATCTCCTTCCTCTCAGGCTATATTTTATATGATTAGGCTGCCTGTCTGAGCCTCAGAACAAGATTCTAATCTTTTCCACTTGAGGGTGAGGGCTGAGCAGGACTCCTGTACCTGAGTCTTTGGGTAACGGGCAGTTTGTTGGAATATACTTTCCCTGATGTTTGTTGAACACCTTTTTTTTTTTATAGCTAATGATAAAAAGTTTGGAAGTCATAAAGTGGAAGTAAAGATGTAAAGTTAGATTATAGACCCAGTAGGGGATTGACTAAAGGAAGTTACCCTTTTGTTGAGAGAGAAAGTCGGAGCAATGTAATTGAATATCATGAGGAATTGGCCCGCATGCGGCGAACAAACAAATGGATCTCAATCCTCAGGCATCGCAGAAGCAGAAAGTTATGGACTGTTAACCCAGAACGGGAACACTTATGAACATCGGTCTGAAAAGTTGTTAACTCAGAGTTGATGCTCTGACAAACATAGCGGCCCTCACAATGAGATGATGAAGGAAATGAGAATTGATTTCTGTGGAGTCTAAATGCCAGAAGACGCCATCAGTTGAGATAACATCTAATATTGATGCGTCTAATGTGAGGGACGACAAACCGTAAGATTGCAATCCGAACATCTTAAGAAATGCATTGTCAATTATACGTGATCGTTCATGCAGAAGTATGAACTGTGTCGAAGAACAAATAGCTTCAAGCCCC